>NC_057806.1:323307570-323358860 GCF_018294505.1 Triticum aestivum | reverse complement strand
GTCGGGGGCCGAGCGATGCGCGTATCTCTCGTACACGTACGCGCGTGTGTGCGAGGCGTTGGCTTTAACTGAACCCGAGTGAGGTATTGGGCTCTAACTGAACCCGAGCGATTGCATTGCAGGCTACGCGTTACTGAACTCGAGCGATCGTTCGATGGCTGTTAACTAAACCCGATCGAGCGATTCCTTTGCTACTGCTGCTAACTGAAACCGATTGATTGGATGAACAATGAGCGTTGCGGGAGGGGGATGGGTTGGATGAACAGGACCCCTAGGTGTGGTGGAGGGCTGGATGAACAGTAGACAGTGGAGGGGTGCCTGTGGAGGGGTGGTTGAATAGGACCCCGTGGTGTGGAGGGCTAGATGAACAGTAGACGGTGGAGGGGTGCCCGTGGAGGGGTGGTTGAACAGTAGCTAGTGGAGTAGCGCGCAGTGGAGGCTGGATGAACAGGAGCCCGTCGAGGCTGGGGGAGGTCGACGGTAGCCCGTGGAGGCTGGAGGAGGTCGACGGTGGAGATGAAAGTATCCTGTGGAGTCCCGTTTTGCGATACGCCACACCCCTCCCGATGAACAGGACCCCCGTTTCGACCGTAGCGCTCCAATACAAATCCGTTTCGTCCGTTTTGCGGTACGCCACACCCCTCCCGATCAACAGGACCCCCGTTTCGACCGTAGGAGGTCCATTTCGTCCGTTTTGTGGTACGCCAGACCCCTCCCGATGAACAGGATCCCGTTTCGAACGTGGCCGGTCGAACACAAGGCCGTTTCCTCCGTTGTGTGGTACGCTAGGCCTCGTTTCCATCGCCTGTTCCGTCCAAGCCCTCCCGATGAACATGACCACGCATTCCGTTCTGACCCAGCCGGTTGGCTCCCACGCGTTCCGTTGCCTCCCGATGAACACGACGCATTCCGTTGCCTCCCCATGAACACGACGCATTCCGTTGCCTCCCCATGAACACGACGATGACACTGTTGCTTTGTTCCGACCCAGCCATGTTAACGAGCCCTGGCCGTACGTATGCGCGAGTAGGCGTTCGAGACCCCGCCCGTATGTACACATACGTGGCCGTATTTTCTTTCTTGCACCATGGCCGCTATACGTACGTGTACATGCTATGTGCGCGCCTCTACTACGACACGCGCGCGCCTCTACATCCACCAGTATATATGTACATACACGTTCGCGACCAGAATGACAACGCTACGTACGCTTCGACCAGGTGGGTCCCGACTGTCAGGCACTTCCTTGCGTGCGAAGATGTAGCTGATGGGTCCCAGCAGTCAGGGGGGTGAATCGTTTTTTTGCTCGGACGGACTTCCTTGCGTGCGAAGGTGTAGCTGGTGGGTCCCAACAGTCAGGGGGGAACATTTTTTTTGCAAAATACGGTGGCCCATCCGGTGGGTCCCCGCTGTCAGGTGGAGGAATAATTATTTTGCGCGTAATAAGGAGGCACTTCCTTGCTGCGGTCGTGGACCCAGCTGTCAGCGTCTCCACGCACAGTACTCTTCCGATGGAAGTCGGTCATTGACCACATTGACCATGCCGCACCGAGAGCACCACGGCGGTGGACGATGGCGAGGCCTAGGAAGGGGACGATACGGAGGCAGGGAAGACTCGGCAGTTGTTTCCCACGCGGAGGGGAGTACGACTGTACGAGGGTTTACTGGTTCATCTACCGTCGCCGAAGAATAACAGCAGGTGTGGGTGAGTAGAGGGATGGCTAGGCCAGCGATGGGAGTATGATGGGGCGGTGAGGCCTGCGCGGCAGCACAGCCGGCCGCGGGGAGGAGGGAGCAGGCAGTCCCGCCGGCGCTTGTTTGAGCGGCTGGAGCAGGAAGAGCAGAGATTGAAGAAGCACGACGGCCGTTGGATGGACATCCAACAGTCAATGCTTGTGCATCAACCTTTTTTAGGAAAGCCTCAAATATGTGGAAAACAGCATACAACCCATCTGCCATTATTTCTAATAATTTACAGCCCATTTGCTATTTCTTAAGGTTTTTTTTGGAGTCCATATTCTTTTTGTTAGCATTACAGCCCATATTGTGGCCACAGTTAAAAAATTATACGAAATTTTGCATATTTTGGTGCGGTCCGAACTGTTTTTAATCCCGAAATTTCGACTCACATGCAAACTGATTTTAAAAATACATGTATATCAATATAAAATCCAACAAATTCTCCACGCATAAAAATTAATGTAATTAAAATCTTAAAATGAAAAAAAAGATATTTGAAACTAACTGCCGGTTTGATGTGTTTTAAAAATGTACAACCCATTTCTCATTATTGATGGGCCATTTTCTCGGTCAGCCGAATGAAAGCTCTCCTTGTCTTGAAAGATTTGCAGCCCAACAGGCCTGACAAAGCGACTTACTTGGCAAATCACAAAAAAACTGGGTTGTGGCCATGGACCCAGCTGTCAGCCTCTCCACGTACAGTACTCTTCCCATGGAAGTCGTTCCTTGACCACGTTGACCACGCCACGCGAAGAGCACCACGGCGATGGACGACGGCGAGGCCTAGGGAGGGGACGACATGGAGCCGGGGATGATGCGGCAGTGGAAGCCCGCTCGGAGAGGAGTACGAGGGTTCACTGGTTCGGCTGCGGTGTGAGGCTGCCGTCGCCGCAGGGCCTGGCCAGCGGTGGGAATAGTAGGGGGCGGTGAGGCCTCTGCGGCAGCACAACCGGCCACGGGAGGTAGGAGCATGCGACACGACTGGCGCTGCTTTGGGTGGCTGGAGCAAGAAGACCAGAGGTTGAAGAAGCACTACGACCGTTGGATGGACATCGTACGGTCACTGGAGCTAGAATCGTTCATATTGACTAAGTTGACGAAGCCCTTCGTCCCCGTCAACTTAGTAGGCACACAAGTCAGCCTCCCACCAAGGTGGGTCCCAGCTAGCCGGGGGAGTATTCATTTTTTTGTGTGTAATAAGGAGGCACTTCCGGTGGGTCCGAGCTGATAGCGGGGGGAACGTTTTTTCGCGAAATACGGTGGCCCGCCCGGTGGGTCCCAGCAGTCAGGGGAAACGATTTTTTCGCAAAATACTGGTGGCCCGTCCAGTGGGTCCCCGCTGTCAGGTGGAGGAATAATTATTTTCCGCGTAATAAGGAGGCACTTCCTTGCGGCTGTCGTGGACCCAGCTGTCAGCCTCTCCACGTACAGTACTCTTTCGATGGAAGTCGGTCGTTGACCACATTCACCACGCCGCGCCGAGAGCACCACGGTGGTGGACGACAGCGAGGCCTAGGAAGGGGACAACGCGGAGCCGGGCAAGACGCGGCAGTGGATTCCCACGAGGAGAGGAGTACGAGCGTTCACTGGTTCGGCTGCGGTGTGAGGTTGCCATCGCCACAGAATAACAGGGGGTGTGGGTGAGTGGAGGGATGGCCTGGCCAGTGGTGGGAGTAGTATGGGGGCAGTGAGGCCTCTGCGGTAGCATAGCCGGCCACGGGAGGCAGGAGCGGGCGGCACGACCGGCGCTGCTTTGGGCGGCTGGAGCAAGGAGACCAGAGGTTGAAGAAGCACTATGGCCGTTGGATGGACATCATACGGTTACTGGAGTATTGACTAAGTTAACAAAGCCCTCCATCCCCGTCAACTTAGTAGGCCCACAAGTCAGCCCAACGATATGGTGGGTCCCAGCAAGCAGGGGGGTATTCATTTTTTTGGGCGTAATAAGGAGGCACTTCCTTGCGTGCAAAGATATAGCTGGTGGGTCCGACCTGTCAGCGGGGGAAACGTTTTTTCGCGAAATACAGAGGCCCTTCCTATGGGTCCTAGCTATCAGGTGGAGGAATCATTATTTTGTGCGTAATAAGGAGGCATTTCCTTGCGTGCGGCCGTGGACCCAGCTGTCAGCCTCTCCACGTACAGTCCACTTCCGATGGATGTCATTCATTGACCACGTTGACCACGCCGCGCCGAGAGCACCAGGGTGGTGGACGACGGCGAGGCCTAGGAAGGGAATGACACGGAGCCAGGGAATACTCGGCAGTTGTTTCCCACGCGGAGGAGTACGAGAGTTTACTGGTTCGTCTGCCATCGCCGGAGAATAACAACATGTGTGGGTGAGTAGAGGGATGGCTAGGCCAGCGATGTGAGTATGGTGGGGCCATGAGGCCTGCGCGGCAGCATAGCCGGCCGCGGGAGGAGGAAGTAGGCTGTCCCGCCGGCGCTTGTTTGAGTGGCTGGAGCATGAGGAGCAGAGATTGAAGAAGCACGACGGGCGTTGGATGGACATCCAACAGTCACTGCTCTCGTGTGTTGACAAAGTTGACAGGGCGTTGCGTGTGCATCAACCTTTTTTATGAAAGCATACGCGTCAACCTGTAGTAGGCGCACAAGTCAGCCTCAAATCTGTGAAAAACAGCATACAACCCATCTGCCATTATTTCTAATAATGTACAGCCCATTTGCTAATTCTTAAGATTTTTTTGGAGCCCATCTTCTTTTTGTTAGCATTACACCCCATATTGTGGCCACAGTTAAAAAGTACACGAAATTTTGCATATTTCGGTGCGGTCAACTGTTTTTAATCCAGAAATATTGATTGACATTCAAACTATTTTGAAAAATAATTTATATAAATATAAAATCCAAATAATTGTCCACGCATAAAAATCAATGGAATTTAAGATCTTGTAATGAAAAAAACTTGAAACTAATTCCCAGTTTGATGTGTTTTAAAAATGTACAACCCATTTCTGGGCAAACCGAATGAAACTCTCCTCGTCTTGAAATATTTGCAGCCCAGCAGGGCCGATAAAGCAAGTAGGCCTTGTTTGGGTATTTCTTTAAAAAAATAGAACTGGGCTAGCCATTTTCAGCAAGAAAAAAAAAACACAACTGGGCTCATGATGTGGTAAACATAAATAAAACCCTGGCTAGACAGGCCACAACCCCCGCATAGCCCCGTTGTTACCCTGATCCGTCGCTAAAACTAGTATAAATAACAACTGCTTGTTCCTCAAAAAAAATGCGCGACTTGCTGGGTCCCTGGTGTCAGCCGCTCGTAGTGTAATTCTCTCGTTTATTGACTACATTGACAATGGCGTGAGCCCCAGATGTCCAACCATTAGGAGGAACCATATTTTTGGGCTTGTACTATAGAGGCACTTGCTTGCATACTGCCATGACGCTGGTGGGTCCCTACTGTCATCCTCTCCACGTACAATCATCTCCTTGTTACTCTCAATTGTTGACGACGTTGACAATGCAAGAGGGCGGTGCACCGCACACAGCGAGCGAACCAAGGCCGCAAGGCAGAGGAAGATGGCGAGGCCTCGGACGGAACGAATAGGAGCCGTTGAAGATGCGCCGTCCAGTTGCAGGCGGAGGGGAGTACGAGGGTTTACTGGTTCGGGCGCGGGTGCGTGTTGGGGCTGAAGTCGCCGGAGAATAACAGGATGTGTGGGGGAATCGAGGGAGGGACTGGCCAACATTGGAGGGTACGTACGGTAGGGCGGCGTAGGCGCAGCCAGCCATGGGAGGCGGTAGCAGGCGGAGCCAACGGGGTGGTTTGGTTTGGGCGGCTGGAGGAAGAAGAAGACAAGAGATAGAAGATACACGACAGATGTTGGATGTCAATCCAATGACTGGTAGGCATAATCGTTTGTTGACTGGCTAGTAAGTCGACACCACCTTGGATAGGCTATTTCCTCGCGAGTCCCAAATGTCAGAATCCAAATCTGTCATGGTCATGCAGCCTTTCCTATGAAAATTTACAGCCCATTTGATGTGCTAGTTCGAAATAAGTTTGTGGGTGCTGGTGGGGGCTAATCACTTGGCTTCTGTAATGCACAGTGAGCTCAAGCAGCCGGTGAGAGTGATATTATTTCCCTTGGTTGGGATTTGTTACAACATTTCACTCTAAATTAAACGAATGCCTTGTTTCAAAGAAAATACGACAGTCACAGCCGAGTTGAAAAGGGCAGGAACATCTAACTCCAGCTTACAAACTGTACAAAAGCACGAGGGTTAATTTTTCATCAGGTTTACAAAAAAAAAACAGATTGAAAAGGGCAACAACATCTAACTCCAGCACTATTTTCGACAGTCACAGTCAAATGGATCGGTCAGGTCCATAGAATGAGCATCCCGGGTCGTAAAATTTACTGGATTATGACCACAGTATGTTGTAAATAGAAGCCCGACACGTTCAGAAGCTCTTTTGCCCACCCGAAACTCCTTTTTTTGCTTTTCGACATACCCATCCGTCAATTCAGTAAATATATGGGCTTTTGAATTGATTTTACTATTTACTAGTGTGGATGGGCTGTTTTGTCTTGGGCCCAGAGAAACAATTACTACCAGTACAGTGGAGACACTCTACAGCTACCTAGAAAAACAATTACTACTAGTACAGTGGAGACACTCTACCGCTTCTGGCTCCTCCTAGGTCATTGAAACGTCTCCCTCTACTGAATGTCGTTATACTTTTGTTCACCAACATGCGGGCCATGCAGCGCGCGGGCCCAAATGCCATCCATCAAATTAGAAGGCAGTATGCAGGCGGAGAGTCACCTCGGTCGTAGCGCGGCTGTAACGAGTCGTCGTATCACAAAACCCCACCTCCCCACAGTCTAAGTTTGACGGATGAAGCAACCATCATTTCACTCTTCGCTGAATCCCCTTCTCACTCACCGTCTTCAAGAAAGGCAACACTCGCATCTGCCACTGTTCTTCTTTCTGAACGAAGGGAAGGTAAGCGGATCCGTGATGTTGGTATATTTTCGTTCAGAGAAAAAAAAGAACTTTTGCAAAGCAGTAACCGATCCTCACTCTCTTTTTTGTTTCATTGTCGCTGCGATTGTGTTTTCCTTTCAGTGGTCTCCTAGTATTCGTCAGTTTCATGATGGACCGAGGAGAACCAGGCAAAGATCTGCCGATATTGGAGCAGACGCGGGAGGCTGATCCCCATGAGACAGAGAGCTCCAAGAAGATGGAGGCAACCACCAAGCCGACCCCAGATACGCTCACGGCCACTACTGAGATGGTCAACGCCCCGTTTGAGGTTACATTCCCCGTGGCACTGCAGGAGCAGTTTTCCCCCTTCGAGGATGTGTCCCCCCCGCTGAGCTGCCCAAGGTGATTTCCTTCTTTGCCGATCTCGATTGTGGTTTTTCATCTAAGTATGTGGTGACTTTTTTTAGAAAAGGAAGTATGTGGTGATTAATAATGCAAAATTTTATTAGGTTCGATGCCATGCTATACATAGTGGTTTAAATAACTTGTGTTTCTTATACTGAAAAGTAATTCAGAATTTGTTTCGGTTTCAATTAGAGCCCTGATGCAGACAAGGATTGTGTGGTTGTACATGTCACTCGCTATGAGGCGGACGACCTGAATATACGCACTGGGAAAACAGAGTTCTTAGGCTGTTGGATCCTGGAAGCCATTTGCGGTTATACCAATGAAGAGTTGTATTCCAGCCTCACTGTTGTCAGACGTGTTTTCCAGGGTGTACTGAAGCACAAGAAGTTCAAAGCTACTCCTTCGTTTGTGAGGCATACTATTCTTGTCAAGCTTACGCAGGAAGATGATGTGGCATGCCTCCACAAACAATGGCAAGGCCACAAGGTTGTCTTCATGAAGGTTCACAGGATTGAGCTGCTGCGGGACGCCCTCGTTGATGTTCATGGCAAGGTCCGTCTTGTGTCCAGCCCAAATTAGATTGAGGCATGAAATAGTTTCCCCAGCTAGTGTTTAATAGTAGTTTGGATTATGTCTAATTATCCGAACCTTGCCTGTTATCGACCCCTCTGGGGCTAGTACTCTGTTCGAATCCGTCTATGGGAACTGCTGCTACTTTTGTGTGCCCGTGAATCATGTGAGAACCATCATAATTGTTGCCGAAACAGATGCGTCCTCACTAGTTTTTTCATGAATATGGCATGGTAAGACATAAGTTGTCACGGTTTATCATACGAGCAGTGTGTGTTTTGATGAAATAGAGCACTCGTTCGAGAACCGTGCGCCGACGTATACATAAGTACTTGTAAACACTGTTGGTGCTACCCCACTTGTAAGCAGTTGTGCAAAACACATCACATTGGCTCAGCTCGCTTCAACACTAGGCTATCGACCAGCTAACAATCAACAATTTGCTGTCTGACATATAAGCAACTATGTATCTTATTATAGTGGTTCATGCAGTTAATTGAGGCCACAATGTAATAAATTCCAAACGTTTACACGCTAGTCGAGCTCTCATGTGGAACACTCACATTAAACTCGTCTTCATAAAAAACTTGAAAAGCATAAGTTAAGCAATTTTATACATCTCAATGATTCATAGAACATAACAAACATATACTAGTTCACAGCAAAAGACAAAGTTGTGAGAAGGTTTACAAATCAGGAAAAAACAAGCAAGGCTTCTCTGAGCAAAGAGCCTCCCGGCAGGCTTAAATTTCCTGGAGTTCACTCTAGTTTTTTCTTGTTGCCACCATTCAGGGTTAGGTTCTCTCATTCCAGAATAACCAATTATAATTGTGGTCTCAGTTGGAATGCTGAACTGAACCATGCAGTGTACTGACCAGCTGAAATGCTTGTGCATTCCACTAAATTTAAGCACCGCTATTTGCAGAAATAAGCAGACCATAATGCCTCTTGTCCGCGCACCTGTCCAAAAAATCGCTATGCAGCCGTGCCAGCTAGTCCTCGGTCCATGGATGAACTGGTAGAAAGTGCATTCCGGACTAGGATGCAGTTGTTTTCGCTCGTCCCTGCACTGCAATCAGGAAGTAAAACGTACGAATCGGCTTCTTTTAGATTGCGTTGGTCATTCTACCTTAGTTACTACCAATGTAGGGATACCTTGAGGACGGGAGGTTAGACGACGACAATGAGGGATAGCCATCTCATTTTGCGCAGTTGTACTAAAACTGAGGTGTGTGCTTTTGATTGCGCGGATAGAAACGATACGGAGACAGACATCCCGAAATGATATGGAGACAGACATCCCTGTTTGCGCAAATACGAAATACGGTTATTTAAACAGTGACAGATATTACTACTTTCCCCCATTTCCTCTTAGAACCAAGTCCTAGATTCATGCTACAGCTTTCCCACTTTCTTACCTGTTTGAACCAACGCTTTGAGTCGACTGTATGAACTAGCTTTACTTCTAATAACAGTAGAAGTCTAGGTGGGTTTGGAATAGCGGACGGAAGTAGAAAAGGATCCACATGAAGGGAGCTGGGGCAGTAGAGCAAGGCAGGTTTCGAAGGAATATATACCTGAGGGTTGTCGGCATGTGGCAAAGACGGCGTCGGGAGGCTGCATCTTGGCCACAATGCCGCAGGGAGGAAGAAGGGGTCAGAGGCCCTCCCGAGCCGGCGCTCTCTCGGAGAGAATGACACGGCCGCCGATCGGGATGCGCGGGCAGCCGTTGGTCTCCTCCCTCGCCACCGACGATAGCGTGAACGATGCACCTACACCCCTGCCCCGGTCGAGGTTATCCGGTCGAATTTGTGACCAGCCGTGAGCTGAGAGAGAGTGTGGCCACCTATGTGTTGCTTAGATCTGGAGAGCATGAGAGAGTGAACGAGAGGAACCCTAGTAAAGCAAGCGCTAAGGCTCCTGCTTCTATATATAGTGGAGTGATTTTGTTGTACCAGCTTCAAAAAAATGTGCTCCTACATGTACCCGCGAGTGGGTGTGAGAGAACTAGTGCGTGCGTGCACCGCTTCTCTTCGTGAGAGTACAATATACTATGCCCAAAGAACGTTCGCCGCAAGAGTAATAGTATAAGTGTGTGACGTGTGAGCTAAAATAAAATGTGCGCACCATCTTTTGTTTTTTAGAAGTTCTGAGGGCAGGGTGTGAAGAGCACATATGTGTGTGACGTCTACCTGCAGATAGACGGTGGGTGCAACGTGCGAGTCTGCGAGAGGACTCGGGAGAGTCATGACTCGTGAGGGTGCGTGTGCGTGAGAGAGAGGGGGGCACGTATCAATGCAATGCATGTGTCCGTAAATCATTATCCGACAAACGTTCTCCACAAGCCTTTTCCCGACGAACGCCATAAGAACCGTTAGATCGGCATCCGACAGTGTCAGTTTTGCCATGTCATTTAACAAAGCAGCCACTCCTCCTACACACAAAACTTCCACGTGAGTGTTAGCAACCGCCGTATGCTCCCTCCGTTCCGAAATGCAGTGCATATAGCTTTATTGAAAATTTGAACCTCGCAAACTTTTACCGAGTTTTCGTGTACTAAATTGCACATGTAGAATACCATGTATATATCATTTCATTCATCTTCGAGAGGTAACTATAAAGATGGGTGAGGAGTCTACAAAGAAAGACCATCGTATCACCCGCATCAATTTCAAGCATCCTTTAGTGTCGAGGAATATCATAGGAACTCTATATGATATGATTTTTATAGGATTTTTTCCTTTAGAGCCAATTGGTTCATAGGAATAGATTCATATAGAAATAAACATGATATCATTTCTATAGCTTTAGAGCCACTTGGTTCATATGAATGGATTCCTATACTCCCTTAATTTCAAAGGAAAATAAACATTAGCGTATATTCAATAGAAAAGTTCCTATGATATGAACCAAATTACATATCTTTTTAATCCCTCCTCATAGGAATTGAGATACATGTCATCTCTAGATTCAATAGAAAAGTTCCTATGATATGAACCAAATGACATCTCTTTTCCAATCCCTACTCATAGGAATTGAGATGCTCCATGTCATCTCTTTCCCTACAACTTCCATGTATACATCTTCTATTCCTAAATAGATAGTACAACCCACTAGTAGCTTTTTTCCAAAACATGCAACTATGGCACAAGAACTGTATAGTGTGCCAATAACTTTGAAAGATGGTCGCTGGATGAAGCTAACCCGACAGTGCAGAGATAGGCAAATCCGAGCACTACTGGCCGTTAGATATCATCAACATTCCACCAGATCTGCCACATGTACAATTTAGAAGACTCCATGGTTGAACTTAAGCATAATGCACAAACCTCAAAACACAAGCACTTCTCCTTTGTTCTAGAATCTTCTGTATCATAATTGATTATTTTTTCTAAATGAATTGCCATTATTTGTATTTACTTTATGATTTACAATGCACAACCCCATGAATCTTAACATTTTTATAAAACTAATTGATTTTGAATGAGATGAACTATAAGAACTAAACGAACATCTACATCATGCATATATGACTCAAAGCTTTACATGCTATAGTGTGTATTTATTCATAATTTGGTTTCGAAATCTCATGCGTTCAATACATGTGTACCTTACTAGTTTTGAGTAGAGTAGCAAATTTCACGGGCCCCCGGGTATATCAAAATGCAGGGCCCATGCATCATTGCCTTTCGGTCGAACCTACGTCCACAATTTTTTGTACGTACTATATCTCCACTGGTCCCCGAACCCAAAATTCTGCCTCGTTCCCTTAAAACCAAGCGGCCCACACATATTTAAGGCGTCGACTCGAACCCGTTTACTACGACGTGGCCCCACACGTTGTAGTACTCCTACAAACCCTACCGCCGCACTCATCATCGGTTTTCTTCAAGAGGACGAGGGAGAAGCCGATTTGTAGTGGAGGTGCTTTCAAAAAAAGGATCTGTAGTGGAGACCCCTACCCTAGGTGCCCTAGGTAGCTGCCCCACGCATCATTGTTTTCTCTTTTCTTTATGATCTTGCGCCCTAGAGTGAAATGATGGTTGCTTCGTCCGTCCAGCTTAATGCGGGAAAGGTGGGGCTTTGTGATTTGACCCCTCATCACTGATTTTCTACTACTTCAGCGCTACGACCGGGGTGCCTCCAATTCCAACCGCTGCTCCGAACTGTAATTTGGTGCATCGCACGTGGAACAAGACGGTGGATGAGCCACATGTCGGCCAAAGGGGTCCTGTTAAGTGTGTCGCCATTTCGTGTGCGGACTGACCCTGCTTGAGTTGCTACGCCAACACGACATGAGCAGCCTACCACTTGGTTTTACTCCTTGGTGAATCCTGACTATATTGATCTAAAAAGATACGTGATGAACTACCCTCTCCATCTTGGTTTTTTTATTTTTAGGCGTCTCGGTTTATAGGGCCTGCACGTAGTTCTAGGTCATCCATTTGACTAACTAAATATGAGTTACTATGTCACAAAAAGTATATCATTGGATTCTTAAGCGGATGTAGTTGTATTTAAAAGTCGAGGGCGGGGCTTTTCCTGCGCGGTAGGCGAGGCTGTTCCGCCTAGTCGGTTCGACAGAGACGCGAGAAGACGAGGGAGTAGGCTGCTGCAAACGTAGGGCTGTGTGATTTGACAGCGAGTTACTGCTGTACAGGTGGGGCCCCATGATTTGACTTGCCATTATCATTTTAACTGTGGAGCTACGACCGGCGTGAGTCTCCCGATTCCTGACCACCTCCATTACGAAGAAAGAGATAGAGAGGAGTAAAAAATACACTTATAGCCAACCTTGTTGTAGTATGAATGACTAAGTGATGACTATGTATGACATGCCAACATCAGATGGGCTAACGCACCATGTTAAATCTCCAAGGGGGCGACCGAGTGAGCGACGCGACGGTCGTGGTAGGCGCGACCATGATACGAGCTGCTGGCAGCCCTTGGATCTGAGATCAAACGGTCGCATGGTAAGTTGCTGAAAATTTACAGAATAACCCTCCAGGATAGGATATTCACCCATAGGTCTAGAATCACGCCATGCAACTGTTCGATCTCAGATCCAAGGGCTCTCGGAAGCCCGTATCATGGGAGAATGGAAAGCCACTACCCTGCCGTTCGCACGCTGGCATTTCGCTCCTACTCGTCCCCGCACGTCCTTTAATACTACGGCGGTTCGCTCCTAGTCGTCCCGTCCATTCACATTACGGCAGTTCCACTAATCCTAACCCTCCTCCCAAATCCATGGCGTCCCAAATCTCCACGATCGGCGGTGAGTACAAGGTTAGAACCATCACCGGTGATGAGTTCGACGTCATCTACATCCGTTCTTCGGCGACAGTGAAAGGATGCCTTTCTCGCTTCAGACACATGTTCGAAAACTCAGATGATGAGTGGGTCGCTGGGCTAGATGTTGAGTACACCACAGTCCTGGGACCAGAGAAGGATCTAAAGGACGAAGAGAGTAAGAAGCCCATCGTGATCCAGGTTTCCGTACATAATGTTTGCTTGGTCTACCACATATGCCATGCCGACGTTGAGTGCCAGGATTTTAAGAACTTCCTCAAGGACAAAACAGTGAAATTCGTTACTGTAGACTTTAAGAACGACAGGGATGTCCTGCATCGGATAGGTCTCGTTGTAGGCAACCCCTTCGACCTCTAGAAGAATTGGCTGGTGTCCTCTCGTCAGCCTTCAATGCTGACCCTGGCAGGAGCCATGGTTCATCCTTCGTACGGTAAACTGGAGAAACCTCCATACATGTTTCATCGTCATGCATGGCAGTGGAATGTACTAGATATAGACCACATCCACCTTTGCTTCAATATCTACAAGGGTTGGATGAAGAGCAACAGCCAAGTGTGCGGTTCAAGCAAAGAAGTATCGGCCAAGAGGGAGAGGGACAAGGACGAAGTCGAGGACGTGGACGAGGACTCCGAGTAAGGTGGCAATGTCGTTGCTCATGGTGGTTCTAAACTTCTAATGCAGTGTCTACCAGATTAGTTGCATAGTTTAATTTCAGATGTGCTTAGTTTAATTTGAGGGGTGTGTTGTGCTGAGCCCCCAGCAGAACTATGTTATGTTTCTTCTTGTTACTTTAACTCTTCAGTATGTACATACTACTAGTATTTCTTTAATATAATTTAGCACCCCAATTAAGCATGTACTAGCTTTTTTAATAGTACTATATGCATAATTTGGCGACGAGCGCTCTCTATATGTACCACCTTTTTTTTAATTTCAATTTTTGCTCCATGGCGCAATCCATCGATAGTACTACTATACAAAAGTATACATTTTTTAAAAGGCTAGAGTACTGTTCATCACATATATAGCCAGTTAAATTCTCAACCTAGAATGACGTGCATGCCATGTAGTAAACCGATACGGAGGAAGTATAGTAAAAATGAGGTGATTTTACCGAGCGATCGGCGGGGAAGCATGGCCTGTCATGCGGTCCCATGTGCCATGATGTACCAAGGCGATGCGCGTGTCCCTCTTGAGGCAGAAGCAATACTACGTGGTTTGAGATGATGGTGAACCGAAGTGTGAAATAATGGTCGCTTCGTCCGTCTGGGAAGGTGCGGCATTGTGATTTCACGTCTCATTGCTCATTACTACTACTGGGCCGGTACGAGTGGGATGCGCCCCCCTGTTGTTCTGCACTGCTATTTGGTGCTTGACATGTCGACCTGGTTGCTATATGTCCCACATGTTGGTGACAGGAAGTACAAAATTCATGAAAGGGAGTGTCGACGAAGGAGTATACTACATAATTCATGAAAGGGAGTGACTTAACTTTGGAAAAATCTGTTTTTATGGAGTACGTACCCACTAGGGTTTATAGGGCTCATCTAAAAAACATTCGTTTTTCCGTTTGATAAATCTCAATTCTACTATACTAGTAGTAGTACCATTACATGTTGGATTTTGAGGTGCGTTAGATGACCCGATGCAAGCAGTGTCAAGAGGAAACTAACCAATGCATGTACAAGTTCATGGAAATTTAGTGGTTATTCATGCATTCATTCTAATTAATGCCTCGGTAAACATAACTTCTTGAGAAAAACGAGCGTACTAATTGAAAGTGCTAGTGATCGACTAGAGGGGGGGTGAATAGGCGATTTTTAAGAAAGTCTTCAAAACATGGGAGTTTCAAAGACAAACGATAGAAATAAACCTATTACCATGAAGCGAAAGGTAGACTACACTAAGCAAGCCATAGTCAAGTATTCAATGAAGTGAAAGCACACCGACTAATGGCAGCTAGGTAGTATAGATCAGATAGGAAGATAGTATGAAGCCAATCAGAACAAGCAGTCACTCAGTGAAGACAAAAGATAATGCAAACAGACAATGACTTCACAAGGACCAACTGTAAATAAAGAGATGGGAAGGATAGAACTAGTGACTCGTTGAAGACAATGATTTGTTGGACCAGTTCCAGTTGATGTGACAACTGTACATCTGGTTAGGGAGGCTGAGATTCAACTCACAAGACCGTGTCTTCACCTTATTCCCCTTGAGCTAAGGACACCCAGTCCTCGCCCAATCACTCTGGTAAGTCTTCAAGGCAGACTTCCAAACCTTCACAGACTTCGTTCACCGGCGATCCACAATGACTCTTGGATGCTCAGAACGCGACGCCTAACCAGCTGGAGGATTCACAGTCCTCAAGTGTAATAAGTCTTCAGATCACACAGACAGGAAGACTTAAGTGATGCCTAACACTCTTTGGCTCTGGGTGTTTAGGGCTTTATCCTCGCAAGGAATTCTCTCTCAAAGGCTTCGAGGTGGGTTGCTCTCAAACGATAAAAGCTCTACACTAACTCTGAGCACCCAACCATTTATGGTTGTAGGGGGTGGGCTATTTACCCACTAGGCAACCCGACCTGATTTGTCCGAAATGACCCTGGGTCACTAAGGAACTGACACGTGTTCCAACAATCAGATTTCAAACACACACGACAACTTTACTTAGGCTACAAGCAAAGCTGACTTATCCAGCTCTGGATAAGATTTGCTCTCATTGTCTTCGCTCGAAGACATAGGATTTTGGTTAAGCATCACTTCAGTCATTCTGACTGGTTCTCTTGGACCCCACTTAACAGTACGGTGGTTCCTATGACTCAATGAAGAAGAAAAAGAACGACGAAACAACTAAGTCTTCGCGCTCCATAGTCTTGACACGATGTCTTCTTTTGTCATAGTCTTCAATGTGAATGTCTTCACATCCCACCTTTGACTTCAATGTCTTCATACATTTTTAGGGGTCATCTCTGGTAGGAAAATCGAATCAATGAGGGACTTCTACTTGTGTTATCCTGCAATTCTAACAAACACATTAGTCCCTCAACCAGGTTTGTCGTCAATACTCCAAAACCAACTAGGGGTGGCACTAGATGCACTTACAATCTCCCCCCTTTTGGTGATTGATGACAAACTGGTTGAAGTTTTCAACAGGGAATAAAATATGTGAAATTGTAAAGGATAGGGTATTGTCTTCATAAGTTGCAAAGGCTCCCCCTGAAGATGTGCATATAAGTAATTTGCTCTTGGAATGCAAATGCACATGACAGGTTGTAATTGTGGAGATCCTATTCAACCTACGATGACAATTCATCATGCATGATATGATGTAACAAAGATAATGACATGCATAATGAAAAATGGACGTCTGCAAAATGACCTAAGTGCGGAATTTATCATTGCACATGCGGAATTTATCATCGCATCACAGAATAGCAAATAAGTAGCATACGACCATCAAGTTTAAGTGTTATAACTCAAAGAACCAAATGTATCGAAAAGCAAGAGTTGTAAGCACTTGGCAAAATTAGCAAAAGGTAAAGCAACCACCCATATGGACCTGCTTGAAGACTATCAACTCATATGCTTCTCCCCCTTTTGTCAGTAAGGACCAAAAAGGTTTGAAGACATAGAGCGCCTACTTGTTCCCATGAGGTGCAGGCGAGGCAGCAGGGTCGTCGTTGAGGTCCGGTGGTGCAGAAGAACTTGGTGCAGTGTCGACACGCGCTGAAGTTGGAGGAGGTGAAGTTGCATCATCTTGGTCATCAATGACTCTGGCATTCACTGTCGCAGCTGAGGATGAATAGTCAGAGTCTTCAAGTGCGGGAGTCCGACGCAAGTGAGCATTCCTGGGAGGAGTTGAGTCAAACTTGAATCGCTCGGTGAAGCCATCGTCTTGCAGATCTGCTTCAGCACTAAGTAATGTCAAACTCTTCCATGACCTCCCACAGGTTTCATGAGTGACAAAGGCATTCTCGGTGGCAAGATTGTGAATGCGGTTGACATCCACCAAGAGGCTTTGCATCTGACGCTTAAGCCAGTCGTGATGTTTGTCCTGTTTCTAGTGTAGCGCGACGAGAAGCTCTCGGTCATTTAGAACACAAGATCGCCTTCGAGGCCTTTGTGCAATGGTGCTACCAGTGGCGTCAGTTTGAGCGCGAGGGGCACGTGTGTTGCCAGCCAAGGGATAAATGCGCGAGACTGCCTGAACTCCTTCAATGGGCTGGGTGAAGCTTTGGTGATCAACATTGTGAAGATAAATGGGATCCTTAGCAGGCTCTCGGTAAATAGCTTCAACAGACAGATCAACCTCTGGCAAGAAGACAAGATGATTGCGCGCAGACGGCTGATAGTTAATGGCAGAGTGAAGCTTGATAAGTCGCATTACCCATGGAGCATAGAACTTTAGACCAAAAATGTTAGAGCCAGATGCAGCCAACTGTCTGATGAAGAAGTCTTAAGCATTGAAGCTGATGCCATTGAAGATATAGAAAACCAAAGTCTTCATTGCTTCTTCAAGCTTCGCTGCAGATGAATGTCCTTTGACAGGCCATAGAGTCTTTCTGATGATATGGTAAATAGTGCGAGGCAGATACTCTAGGTCTTCAACAAAGAATTCAAACGGGTATTCAGCGTCGTGAGGCAAAGGCTTCATCATGCTCAGCATTTGACTCATGTTGGGTTCTGGCTTCTGAAAAATGCTCTCCAAACCATTTTGGTGTTGTTGACAACCTGGCTCATAGTATTCACCAGGAGTGGGCAGGCTTGTGAGCTCAATGATATCAAGAGCTTTGGCTTCATGATGGACATTGCCTGTCATCCACTCAAGGACCTAAGTCTTTGGATCCCTGTTGTAGCCTCGAATGTGAAGAGTTGCATAGAACTGTAGCAGAAGCTCTTCATTCCAATGTTCCTTATCTGACAAACTGGAGAAGTCCAGCGTCTTTGAAGCAATCCAACGCTTCTTCATGGCAGGGCAGGCCAGCTATGGCTTCAGTGTCGAGACGCATATGTGGAAATATGCGCCCTTGATTGTATAAGACGCAGGAATAGTAGCTGCGCTGCTGATAGCTCCAGAACCGATCTGATGAAATGCGAGGTTTGGTATAAGGGTTCTTGGCGCTGTTGAAGAAGGTGTTATGTGCCATGAAGCTATTCACATTGAAGACCCCAGGTGAAGTTGTAGTGCCTGGGAATCGTGGAAGTCTTGGCTTGGGCTTCTGGGCGGGAGGTCTGTGCTCGACATGATAGTCAAATTGTGGACCCCCCCGCAGGTGGAGGATTTAGAATGGGCCATCAGACCATAACAAGCTGGCCACGATCAAATGCCATCTCAATGGTGTGAGGTCTTGGAGGGGGAACAGGAGCATTGGCATTGTCGTTGATCTGGGCTTCAGGGGCCACATTGGCTTCAGGTGTTTCAGGATTGGCTTCGGGCACTGCAGTGGCTTTAGGTGCTTGTACTTCTGGCACCGCAGTAGCTTTAGGCGCCACATTAGCTGCAGCCATGACAACGTCATTTGCTTCAGTGTTGATGTTGGTGGCCGCCTCAGGATTGTTAACCTCCACTTCAGGAGCTGGAGGGTCGGACACGTTCTCCTCGAGAACAACATCTTGGTGGGACGGGGGTGTAGCAATGCTATCTGCTTCAACTCTTGGTTCTTCTTCTTCATCGGCTGATGCTGCTGGAATATCTTCAGCCATTTTGGCTTCAGACTCGGACACGTGCATAGTGGGAGTGACTTGGGGCCTTGGTCCTTTGTGAAGCCCGCGTAATGCTGGCGAAGCTTGCGGAGATGGAGTTTGCTGGGCCTCAAAGTCATCGTCATCTTGCACGGGTGAGGTGACTTGTGGTTGGGGAGAACTTGGGGTGTCTTGTCGTTGTGGGTGATCAGCCCACGATGCATCCTGAGCAGTTGGCGTCAGAGGACGACCAATGCTGATGAGTTCGCTGTGCGTGAGCACAGGCGATGATACCAACTGGTGCTCGATCTGAGGAAGGACTTCATCATCTTCAACATTGTCGTGAGGACCAATGTCTTCAGCTGTGGTGGGGTCAACAGCTGGATTGTCTTCAGCTTCAGGAGCCTTTGGGGAAGCAGGCTCATGAACTATCACTTGGTGTTCTGGATGTTCAGACGCAGGACGAGCCACTGAGATTGGCTCAACGTCAAGGGGCTCTGTGGGAGCAGCCCAATCTCTCTTCTTGGTTTTGCGTTTCTTAGTTGGAGGAGCATCATCAGTGGTGGCCTTGGTTTTGCGCTTTCTGGATTCAGCTTCAGCTGCCCTTGTTTTCTTCAATTCTGAAGCCACTGTGGGGACCTTAGGCTTCGAGCCTGTCATACTGGCTGGGAAGACAATTGGATGTACTTCCTTCCTTGGTGCTTCGGGTTCTGCCACAGCTGGCTTCTTCTTCTTCTTGGCTGCCATTCTGGGGTCGATGCCTGGTTGCCCCAAGGCCTTGCGCTTTTTAGCTTCATTGTATCCCTGAACACATTTAGCAGCAAGATCCTTCATGCACTCATGAGAACCTTTGGCTTCTTCGCGTTTGGTTCGGAATGCTTCCTTGAGCTCATGCATCATGGTCTGGAAGTTTTGAATGTCTTCAACATTGAGCTTGGCCATATGCTTCTTGAACTGAGCTTTTTCATAATCTATCTTATGCTTCAGCTCGACAATTTTCTAAGCTAGAGCCAGCTCAGCAACAAGGGCTCCGTGGAAGGCGACACTGAGGCCAATGGGAAGCTGAAGGTCATCAAAGCTAATGTTTGGGCTGTCAAACCACTCATCAATGAACTTGTTCAAGATTTCAACATCAAAGAGAGGAAGGTCATTGAAGATTTCTGCATCTTGCTTGCTCTTGATCAACTGCTCAAGAGCGTCATCGCCAGGATCGTCATCGCTGGACAGATCAATGGCGTCATTCTCATTGCGCAGAACAACAGTAGGGGTCAGTGCTTGGCTGGTGGGTTGCATGGGCATCTTCACTTTGGAGGGCTTGGAGATGCGTGAAAGATCTTCAGACTGCACACTATGTTCACGAGGTGCAGTGGCCAGAGGCTTCGCCCGTGAAACCTTTGGTGCCGAGGAAGGCTTCAAAGCTTTAGGTTTCTTTAGCTTCTTTGGCTTCGGTGGTGCAGGCGCTTCGTCAGAATCAGCGTCGTCTGTAGGTTCAACCATGGCGGTCCCTTGAACCATAATGAGTGATGAGACCTTCTAGGTTGTAGAAGGGCCCAACAAGATTGGGTTCAGCTTCGCGTGAGCCATCGGCACGAGGAGTAGAGGGACCTGGATTGAAGTCTAATCCCCATGACTTCTTGTTTTCTTTGGCCGAGTTCCTGGCAAACTGAAGGTTGCGCTTGAACAGATTGTCGTCATGACACCATAGCAATGACGATGGGTCTGCATCTGCAGGCTGTGGTCCATGGACCATGCAGGGATAGAAGCCTTGTTCAATGGCTTCAGCTCTGGACCTGGGTTGAAGATTTCTGTATAGGATGTCTCCCCACGGTCGCTTGATGGCGTTTTTCTCAGCATACTCCTAGGTCACGAACATGTACTTGAACCATTGTTCTGCCCAATATCTTCGAATCCATTGGATTCGGGTTTTCTGTTGATTGTAGTCCTCCTCTGGATCTGTCTTGTACATCTCATAGAAGTCAGGAGGCAAATCTCTTGAGGTGTTGCCACGACGCTGTCTTCCACCCTTCCTTACAGATTTCTCTGTGGCCATGAAGTTTAGACTGAAAGGCTTCAAAACTGTCAAAGTCTTCCGTCTACTGGTCAGACAAGAACTGGCTTCAGGAGAATTTATATGATGCTGTAAGAACTCTGCAAATGAATGCAGACTATGAGAACCAAGGGATTCTCCCACGGACATGTACCTGTGACAACATTAAAGGTGCGAGGGAAGGGGAAGAGGTCATATGCATTCTCAGAAGATTTTTGAAGATAAATCAGTTTAGAAGACATTGACCTCATAGTGTGAAGACATTCACTCATAGGTAGAGAGTTGGTTCCAGATTTGTACGAATCCATGAATAAGTACAAATGAGGAATCTAACTACTTTGTGAAGCATAAGTGAATATACTAGGCATATTATGAGATGCAGTATGAGATAGATCCAACTTGTGTGAACAGAAACTACTTGTGGTTGAAAAGGATGAATCTATCAGATCAAAAGGACTGTAAAAAGGAGGTTTTATTTACCACACGAGGAACTACTAGACGGAGTGGGAGAGGAGGCCGAGCAGTTCGATCTTTCGTGCCCTAACTTGGCGACGGAGGACACCTACGGCGACGGCGGAGAAGACGATGTCCGCAGCTGGCGTGAGGATGGCGTCGATGAGGTCGCGGCAGCTAAGCGCTTCGTCGCCGGCATCGTCGAGGGCTAGCGGTGGCGCTAGGGTTTGTGCGAGAGTGGAAGAAGAGATAATGACTGTGGTGAGGCGTGTATTTATAGGGACAGGGACGACGCAATGTTATTACACAGGTGCCCCTGGCGGTTCACATCTGAAGGACACGTGGCTATCATGCAACACATCAGAGGTTTTTCCACGTTCCCACGCACGCCTGGATTGTCGGGTGGTCGTTCCCACTTCTCCGGGTTTCAGGTGGAAGGATTTAGCATTGAAAACGGATTAATGTTTGTCTCTGTGTCTTCTGCTGACAAGGACGCAGAGAAGACATTTTGACAGTGTCAATAGAATGCATATGATTTGGATAGATAGACTTAGGAAAGAAGCATAGAGGGGTTAGGGTCCGATCACATTCACTTAGTTCAAAAGATTCAGCAAGAAGTCATAGCTATAAGTGAATGCTATAAAGGACACAAACCAAATCAGTACGTTGAAGATAAATGTGAAGCCATGTTAACATTGAAGACAAACAGAAAGCGAAGACTTTGCAAATGTAACGCCATGTGAAAAACACTTCTTAGGGAAGAATTTGGTGGTGGCGTTACCCACCGTATAGGAAGTATTAGACCCAGACACGACGCACAATTATCGTGGCACCCCGAAGTCAAATTCCATGTTAATGTATTCACACTCAGAATGCAAGTCTTCATTGATTGAAGACATACATTACTTCGTGTGTTGCACATCTAAGTCATCAACATGCACAAGTGTTAGGAAGCGTGCCTGATCACATGACATTTGAGGATTCCAAGATATTTAGCTCACATCGTAACTTGTAAAACCTTTTCTCATCCAAGGGCTTTGTGAAGATATCTGCCAGTTTCTCTTCAGTGTTGACGTGTATGATATCAATATCTTCCCTCATGACATGATCTCTGAGAAAGTGATGACGAATTTCAATGTGCTTTGTCTTCGAGTGCTGAACTGGGTTGTTAGCAATTTTGATGGCGCTCTCGTTGTGGCAGTAGAGTGGCACTTGCTTCAGATGAATGCCATAGTCCTTGAGTGTTTGCTTCATCCATAGAAGCTGAGCGCAGCAAGATCCAGCAGCAATGTATTCAGATTCAGCAGTGGAGAGAGATAAACAGTTCTGCTTCTTTGAAGACCAACATACAAGTGATTGTCCCAGAAAGTGACATGTGCCTGATGTAGACTTGCGATCCACCTTGTCACCAGCATAATCAGCATCCGAGAATCCAACTAGATCAAACTCTGAGTCCTTTGGATACCATAGTCCTAGTGTTGGGGTGTGAGCCAAATATCGAAGAATTCGCTTCACAGGTAAGTGATGCGATTCCTTTGGCGCCGCGTGGAATCGGGCACACATGCAAACACTAAGCATGATATCTGGCCTAGATGCACATAAATAAAGCAAGGAACCAATCATGGAGTGGAATACCTTTTGATTGAACTCCTTACCATTGTCGTCGGGACCCATATGGTGTTTAGCTGGCATTGGCGTCGTGTACCCTTTGCATTCTTGCATTCCAAACTTCTTCAGGCAATCTTTGAGGTATTTCTCTTGAGATATGAAGATGCCGTTGCGTTGCTGTCATATTTGAAGACCAAGGAAGAATTTTAGCTCACCCATCATGGACATCTGATATTGCTCTTGCATCATATATCCAAACTCTTCACTGTATTTCTGGTTAGTGCAGCCGAAGATAATGTCATCCACATATATTTGGCACACAAACAGTTCACCATCATATGTCTTCGTGAAGAGAGTGGGATCCAAGGAACCAGGTTTGAAGCCTTTGCTCTTCAGGAAGTCTTTGAGTGTGTCATACCAAGCTCGAGGGGCTTGTTTAAGGCCATACAGTGCCTTGTTGAGCTTGCAAACCATGTTAGGATGTTTTGGATCTTCAAAGCCAGGCGGTTGTGCAACATACACTTCTTCTTCAATCTTGCCATTGAGAAAGGCGCTCTTCACATCCATTTGATACAGAAGAATGTTATGATGATTTGCATAGGCCAGCAGTATGCGTATAGCTTCAAGCCTAGCCACAGGAGCAAATGTTTCATCGAAGTCAATTCCTTCAACTTGAGTGTATCCTTGAGCAATGAGACGAGCTTTGTTTCTGATAACTTGACCATGCTCATGTTGCTTGTTGCGATATATCCATTTAGTGCCTATGATATTGTGCTTACGAGGATCATGACGCTTGACCAGTTCCCATACATTATTTAACTCAAACTGTTGAAGCTCTTCTTGCATAGCTTGAATCCATTCAGGTTCCATGAAGGCTTCATCAACTTTCTTGGGTTTAGATATTGAGACGAATGCGAAGTGCCCACAGAAATTTTCTAGCCGTGTTGCCCTTGAATGAGTGAGTGGACCTGGTGCATTGATGCTATCAATTATTCTCTCAATCTATACTTCATTTGCAACACGAGGATGAACATGACGAAGATTTTGTTCTTGCTGATCATTGTCATCGTTAGAAGGATTGTCTTCAGGCTGAGCATTGTCTTCGGGTTGATCAGGTGCAGAGATGATGAGTTCCTCTTCAGGCTGAGCTTCAGACGGTATGCTTTCTCCAGTTCCCATGAGCTTGATGGTTTCATTGGATGGAACTTCGTCTAGCACATTTGGCAGGTGCTCTCGTAGCGAGCCGTTAGTCTCATCGAACCGCACATCCACAGTTTCAACCACTTTATAGTGAAAGAGGTTGAAGACTCTGTAGGAGTGCGAGTCCTTTCCGTATCCAAGCATAAAACCTTCATGTGCTTTCGGTGCAAATTTTGAAGTGTGATGTGGATCCTTGATCCAGCACCTGGCACCAAATACTCTGAAGTAACTGACATTTGGCTTCTTACCAGTGAGGAGCTCATAGGATGTTTTGTTCAGAAGCTTGTGAAGATAAACACGGTTGATGATATGGCATGCAGTATCAATGGCTTCAGGCCAGAACTTTCTTGGAGTCTTGTATTCATCAAGCATCGTCCGGGCCATCTCAATAAGTGTTCTGTTTTTGCGTTCCACGACGCCATTCTGCTGCGGCGTGTACGGAGCTGAGAATTCATGAGTGATGCCCAAAGTATCAAGATTAGTGTCGAGGCCAGTGTTATTGAATTCAGTGCTATTGTCACTTCTGATGTGCTTGATCTTGACGCCATAGTTGTTCATGGCTCGATTGGCAAAGCGTCTGAAGACATCCTGCACTTCAGTCTTGTAGAGGATTATATGCACCCAGGTATATCTTGAATAATCATCAACAATGACAAAGCCATAGAGACAAGCAGTAGTAGTAAGAGTTGAGTAGTGAGTGGGACCGAAGAGGTCCATGTGGAGCAGTTCGAAGGGTTGAGTCATTGTCATGATTGTCTTCGAGGGATGCTTGGCCCTCGTCATCTTTCCTGCTTCACATGCACCGCATAAGTGATCCTTCTTGAACTTGACGTCCTCGATGCCTATGACATGTTTCTTCTTTGCAAGAGTGTGTAAGTTCCTCATGCCAGCATGCCCTAGCGTCCGATGCCAGAGCCAGCATTCTGAAGCTTTTGCTAGAATACATACGGCAAGCTGTGGTCCTGCTGAGAAATCTACCACGTACAAATCATCTTTCCGATACCCTTCAAAGACTAGAGACTTGTCAGATTCCATTAGAACAAGGCAACGATATTTTCCAAATATCACAATCATGTTTAAATCACAAAGCATTGAGACAGACATTAAGTTGAAACCAAGAGATTCAACAAGCATCACTTTATCCATGTGTTGATCCCTTGATATTGCAACTCTACCTAGACCCAATACCTTGCTTTTACCAGTATCAGCAAATGTGATGTGACTCTTGTCAGATGGACGTAAAGTTGAGTCCATGAGAAGACTTCGCTTGCCAGTCATGTGATTAGTACACCCACTATCAATAATCCATTCTGAAGCAGCTGGTGTCATACCCTACAGTGCAGTTAGGGGGATAGGCTTCACGAAGAGAATTGTGAAGCATAAACATTTGACGAGCAAGTGGATTATGAAAGCTTAGATCCAGGTTAGGACTGATAGGGCAAGTAGCAAGTGACTTAGGAACAAAATACATAATAAGACCATTTGGGCATTTGATCTTGCGCCCTACAAGATGTTTAAGGTCCCCAACAATAGCTTTAGACGAATTTGATTTTTGGCTGGAGACCCTTCCCTGCAAAAGAGAGTTAAGCTTTCTTAGCCACCCACATCTTCAAGGGTGGCTTCTAAGCAATGAGTCTTAGTGCAGCATCTGAGAACTTTGGCTTTGGAGCCCTAGCAAATAGTCTTGCAGGTGGACAATAGTACTCATAAGAATAAGCGGAGTAGTTCTTGGTCTTATGAACATGGCGGTGTGATGAAACGCGCTCATATTCATAGGCCTGAGTATGGTTTCGCTGCAAAACATTTGCGTTAGTGCGACTCAGGTGAGTCCTTTGTCTGTATGAAGCCTTTGGACCATATGAAGCCTGTGGTGTGGGGTTTGTCTTCTTCACTTGTGGTGTCATGACGACATTCATAGGAAGATTCTCCAACCACTTTTTCGGCACCTAGACTTTCTTCATAGGTGGCCCATTCCTGCAGCTAGTACCAATATACCTGGCAAACACTTCACCATTTTGATTCTTAAACAGTTTATAGTTTGCATCAAAGGATTCATCAATAACAATGGGATTAGCACAAGTGAAGCCACACAGGGTGGATGGATCCACTGAAGGTTCCTTTGCAGCAACCCATGTGGTTTTGGGGTACTGCTTAGGTTTCCAGTAAGAGCCATCAGCATTCATTTTCCTTTCGAACCCAAGACCCTCTTTCCTAGGGTTTCAGTTCAGGATCTGCCTTTTGAGGACATCACATAGTGTCTGATGCCCTTTGAGACTTTTGTACATCCCTGTTTCAAGCAATGTCTTCAACCTAGCATTTTCATCAGCAATAGCAGTGGTATCCTCAGCAGAGGGGTTAGTTACCACATCAATAGTTGAAGATATCGCAATAGTAGCAGCAGTAGAACATCCAGCAACAGAAGTAGCGTTGTCACACTCAATGCATTTAAGACATGGTGGTTCAAATCCTTCCTGAGCGGAACTGATCTGTTTGGCGCAAAGTGACTCGTTTTCCTTTTGAAGTTCTTCATGAGCCGCTCTCAATTTCTCAAGATCTTGCTTCCTTTGAAGATAATCATAGGAAAGCTTTTCATGAGTTGTTGAGAACGTTTCATGACGACTTTCAAGTTCCTCATACTTAACATGAAGATTTTTTATGTCTTCAATTAAGGACTGAGATCGAGTCATTTCAGCGTCTAACATGTCATCGCTTTTGTCTAACAGTTTTTGAATATGTTCCATAGCTTTATGTTGTTCAGTTGCAATTTTAGCAAGTGTTTTGTAGCTGGGTTTGGAACCACAATCAGAGTCATCTTCACTGGATGTTTGATAGTGAGTAGTGCGTGTGTTTACCTTGGCACCGCGTGCCATGAAGCAGTAGGTGGGAGCGGAGTAGTCCTTGTCATTTGCTTCGGCATCGGTGATGAAGCCATTGTCTTCAGTGTTGAAGATGGACTTGGCAACGTATGCTGTAGCCAGACTTGCAACGCCAGAATCGGACTCCTCCTCAGACTCCACCTCCGCCTCCTCAGAAGCGGATTCCTCCTCTGAATCCAATTCCTTGCCAACGAACGCACGAGCCTTGCCAGATGAGCTCTTCTTGTGTGATGAAGACTTTGAGGAAGACTTGGAAGAAGACTTTGAGTATTTCTTCTTCTTCTTCTTGTCGCCAGAATCATACTCCTTGCTCTTCTTCTTCTTGTTGTTCTCATTGTTCCACTGCGGGCACTCAGAGATGTAGTGGCCAGGTTTCTTGCACTTGTGGCATGTTCTCTTCTTGTAGTCATGAGAAGAAGCTTCATCATGCCTCGAGCTTGATCGTGAAGACTTTCTGAAGCCTTTCTTCTTGGTGAATTTTTGGAACTTCTTCACAAGCATAGCAAGCTCCTTTCCAATGTCTTCAGGATCATCAGAACTGCTGTCAGATTCTTCTTCAGATGAGGAGACAACTTTTTCCTTCAGGGCACGAGTTCGCCCATAGTTGGGACCGTAGATGTCTCTTTTCTCAGAAAGCTGAAACTCATGTGTGTTGAGCCTTTCAAGTATGTCATACGGATCGAGTGTCTTGAAGTCAGGACGTTCTTGAATCATCAGGGCTAGGGTGTCAAACGAGCTGTCAAGTGATCTCAGGAGTGTCTTGACGACTTCATGCTTGGTGATCTCAGTAGCGCCAAGGGCTTGAAGTTCATTTGTGATGTTAGTGAGTCGATCAAATGTGAGCTGAACATTCTCATTGTCGTTTCTCTTGAAGCGGTTGAAGAGGTTGCGAAGGACACTGATTCTTTGATCTCTCTGGGTTGAGACGCCTTCGTTGACCTTGGAGAGCCAGTCCCAGACTAGCTTAGATGTTTCCAGAGCACTCACACGGTCATACCGTCCTTTGGTCAGATGACCACAGATGATGTTCTTGGCAGTGGAGTCCAGTTGAACGAACTTCTTGACATCAGCAGCGGTGACACCTTCACCAGCCTTGGGAACGCCATTCTTGACGACATACCACAGGTCGACATCAATGGCTTCAAGATGCATGCGCATCTTATTCATCCAGTAGGGATATTCAGTTCCATCAAAGACTGGGCACGCAGCGGAGACTTTGATTATCCCTGCAGTCGACATAGCTAAAACTCCAGGTGGTTAAACCGAATCACACAGAACAAGGGAGTACCTCGCTCTGATACCAATTGAAAGTGCTAGTGATCGACTAGAGAGGGGGTGAATAGGCGATCTTTAAGAAAGTCTTCAAAACATGGGAGTTTCGAAGACAAACGATAGAAATAAACCTATTACCATGCAGCGGAAGGTAGACTACACTAAGAAAGCCATAGTCAAGTATTCAATGAAGTGAAAGCACAACGACTAATGACAGCTAGGCAGTATAGATCAGATAGGAAGATAGTATGAAGCCAATCTATCGGAGTAATGGGCCACGGGTAGGCTAACCCAGGCCCAGAACCTTTCAAGACATTGAGGCAGACTGCGCCCCTCGAGACCCCAGGACGAAGAGCCGCCTTCTGAGAGTCGGCGGCAAGGCGGCCGACTGCCCACTCGCAGCCGAGTGGCAGGGACGACTTCAGGATAAGCCGACTCCTGACTGGCGACTTCCAGAGAAGCCGACCTTGGGGAGTCGGCCCGCGACGCCAACAACCCCCATGCCCTCATAAAGAGGGACGGGACGGGGAGTGGCCATAGTAAGGTCCACTCCCACCTCTTTTCCAAGGGCAGGCGTGGCTACAGTACGCCGTACCCGCAGAGATCTCTGCGCGGCGTGACACTATTGCCATGCCGGCCCTAACATCAGCCCCAGAGGGCGGAGTCCTATGCCCACGACGGCCTGCCGGTACGACCCAGGGATGAGGGGTCCCACTAGTCGGCGGGCGTACGAAAGACGGCGAGAGCGCCACCAGTCGGCCCGGAAGGGAGTCGGCCACCAGAAGTCGGTCGGCCCCTCCCAGGGGCCCCACGCGCCATTAATCAGACGCGACAGGTAGTGGCCACAGTGATCGCCCACCAGATGGCGGAGCTGTCGCCACGACCTCATGACCGAGCCTGCGTCATTAGAAGCACGGCTACAGTAATCTACAGCCGGCAAGACCCGCCCGCGGCGGACGCGGCCTGTCGGCTCCGTACCGAGCCAGTTGGCAGGGCCCACCAGTCGGCGGGGCCCAGGAGTCGGCGGATAAGACGACGGCCAGAGAGACTGACGGCTGGGCCCGCGCCCAGCCAGATTACCATTGTACCCCTAGGGGGTAGGCCTATATAAACCCCCAGGGCATCCATGCAAAGGGTTGGAATCCATTAGCACTAGACCAGATCATATAGGAAGGAGAGAGCTAGCCTTGCCTTCTCCTACCTCCAGGAAACAGCTCGAGGAGCAACCGTGTAAACACTTTGCCATAGTGATCATGTGGAGACCCCGTAGAGCAACAGTAGGGGTATTATCTCCCCGGAGAGCCCCAAAGCTGGGTAAGATTCACCGGCATGCATGGCTTCGCCTTATCCCGTTTCCAGGCACCGGCGATGTTCTACTTGCCCCCACCATGATAAGCCATCCTTTGGCATATGTCACACCCAACCCCCGACATTTGGCGCCCACCGTGGGGCATGGTGCACCGTCGTCCGGAGACCTGCTCTAGACGGGAACCCTTTTCCTCCCTGGCGAGCGCAGCCAGCCCGACACGCCAGACGGAGTTTGCGTTGACACGCTGCACGGCGCTGAGATCGCCTGCGCAGCGAGCTGCCTCGCCAATCTTGTCGGCGAGGTTTGCCTCTCCGACGAACCTTCATCCAACGCAGGCACGGGCGGCCCTGAGAGCCTCCTCGCGGGCCTCCTCGACCAACTCCACGTCGCTAGCGAGCCTGCCGTGGACTTGGAGTCTATAGGCTCCACCGACCCGATGCTGGTCGACTCGGACACCGCGTCGCTCGACGTGTTCCCCACCAATGTGGTGGTCTACGACGACCCTCTCCCTCGCACGGAGAGCGACGGAAGCACCGTCACCGAGGTGCTTGTCATCGGTCATGACGAGTCTCCCAGCGGAGGAGCGCATGACCCACTTAGCGCGGCACTGCAAGACCTGACTGCGCCTATTCCGGAAGACACTGACGCGGAGACGTGGGAGGCACACCGCCTTCAGCTCGTCGAAGGCGCGAAGAAGCTCGCTAGCATGAGACGCTTGTCAGAAGCCTACCAGCGTGAGATGGATCATGCTGTGGGTGGATCGTCAGCCCCAGCTGGGCCCAGCCGCCTTGGCGCAGTCCAGCACCGCGGCGTGGCCATCGCCAACCTGTTCGGGGCAAATCGCCCTGTGTACGCCACGCCTGCGGAGAACATTCGAGCCGCCCAGGCGGCGGCGGACGAGCTGGACAACTTCGAGGGCGAAGAGCGCCGCCTGATGACGGAGCGAATCCAACGGCTCCTCGACGCGGCTGCCACGCAGAACGATGTCGGCTGCCGCACGGAGGCGCTGCAGCGACAAAACGACAACCCGCCTCCACGCCAAGATCAAGGCGCGACGTCTCGGACGCCGGCTGGTGATGCCCGAGGAAGGAAAGATAAGGATCCGGCTGTCAGCCACAGTCGGACTCACATTACCATAGAGCGCGACCAAGACTGCCGCCCGAGAGCAGTGGAACGACGAGACGACTGTCCGCCTCCTCCTCCTCGCAAGGAAAGGCGAGTCTCCCCGCCGCCTGTTGACCATACGACTCTCGTTGACTGCCTTGGCCGCCGAGAGGGAGTCGGAGAAAACGACGCCCGCCACTGGATCGACCGACTTCACCGATCCCTCGCGCTAGAATAAGAAGACGAGTTGGGTCCGCCTTGTTTCGGGTCCCGCATTCGAGACGAGCCCTTTCCCAAAGGGTTCACGCTCCCAAGAGACACGCCCAAGTACACCGGCTCCGTGAAGCCGGAGGACTGGCTGGTTGACTACTCCACGGCCGTCAACATAGCGAACAGCAACAAGCATGTCGCCGTAAAATACGTCCCGCTCATGCTGTAGGGCACGTCCCGGACATGGCTGAACAGCCTGAAGCCCCGCAGCATCAACAGATGGGTCGACTTCACCGATGCATTCGTCCGCAACTTCACAAGCACGTACAAGCGTCCTCCCAAGCCTCGTCATCTTTCCTTGTGCATGCAAGGCCCCAACGAGTCGACTCGCGACTACCTCACACGCTGGGCGGAGCTTCGGAACTCCCGCGAGGGCGTGCACGAGGTGCATGCTATCGAGTACTTCACTGCCGGGTGCAGAGAAGGCACCCTCCTCAAGCACAGGCTCCTCTACGACGAGCCAGAAACCCTCGACGAGCTGCTGATCATAGTAGACAAGTATACCATGGCCGACTCCTCCATGAAGGCGGAGATTCAAGTTAGCGCGACTGGCAAAGTGCCCCCTTAGGCTCCTAGAACTCCGGCAGGAGACGCCAGTCGGCGGCAACAACAGAACGACCACAAGCGCAAGGCCCCGCAGCCGGCTTCCAGCAGCCAGCAGGTGGCGACAGTTGAAGACTAGCAGCTGGATGGGCAGCTTCCACCCAAGCGACAGAAAGGTGGCAAGCCCAACTAGTTGCCGGCTTTCTCATACGAGCAGACTCTGGATGGTCCTTGCAAGTTCCATAGCGGCGCGAAGCCGTCGAATCACACCACCTGGAAGTGCCACTGGCTCACCAGGATCGCCAAAGAAGATGGCCTCCTGCCTCCCCCGCCTGCTGGGCAGCAGCCTCCGCCTCTGCCCCAGCAGCCGGCTGTCAGGCCAGTCGGCGTAGTACAAGACGAGTACCCCGAAGAGCACGAAGCCTACGTGATATTTACCAGTGTGGCTGATGATCGACGCAGCAGGCAGCTGCAGCGACAAGAGGTGAATGCAGTAGCATCAGAGACACCAGAGTTCATGCACTGGTCCGAGAAGCCTATCAGCTGGAGCAGAGCTGATCACCCAGAGGTGATGCTGTAACGTCCTAAGACCGATGTGCCAGGTGTCGTCCAGTTATTCGTTGTTGTTTGCCTTGTCATTGCTTGCGTGTCATGCATTGCATATCATGTCATCATGTGCATTTCATTTGCATACCTATTCGTCTCATGCATCCGAGCATTTTCCCCGTTGTCTGTTTTGCATTCCGGCGCTCCGTTCTCCTCCGGTGGTCATTTCTACCTTTCTTTCGTGTGTGGGGATTAAACACTTCCAGATTGGACCGAGACTTGCCAAGCGGCCTTGGTTTACTACCGGTAGACCGCCTGTCAAGTTTCGTACCATTTGGACTTTGTTTGATGCTCCAACGGTTAACCGAGGGACCGAAAAGGCCTCGTGTGTGCTGCAGCCCAACACCCTTCCAATTTGGCCCAAAACCCACCTAAACCTCTTCCATCATCTCGGTCGTTCGATCACGATCGCGTGGCCAAAAACCGCACCTCATTTGGACTCTCCTAGCTCCCTCTACCTATAAATATGTGATCCCTTCCGAAAATCCAGCAGTCCAAACCCTAAAAACTCCTCCGCGCGCCGCCGGACACTTCCTCCCGCGCCGGCCGGACATGTCCACCCCAGTGCCACATCACTTCGGCTAACCAGAGGCCGCCACGTCAGCTTCCCCGCCGCCTCAGCCACTCAGGGGCCGCCACCTGTCGCCGCCACCATCCCCGCGCCCCCGGGCCCGAGACGCCCAGATCCGGCCCACCCGGGCCCGAGCCGCCGCAGCCCGAGACGCGCCTGCCCCGCCGCCCGGTTCTGCACCCGCCGCCGTGCGCCGCTCACCGGTTCTCTCCTTCGCCGCCTTCTCTCTTGCCGGACGCCGCCACCTTTGCCGCGAACCTCGCCGAAACCGCCTCCAACCGCCACCGCTTGTCGCCGCCCCTGCCGGATCCGGCGCGATCTGGCCGGAGATCCACCACCGTGCCCGGATCCAGCCGGTCCCGAGCTCGCCGTCCTTTTTCCTCGCCTCCCCGCCGCGCCATTTGAGCTCTGCGAGCTCGCCAGAGCCCGAGCTCGCCGCCGGGACCGCCTCGTCCTGGATCGGCCTCGTCCACCCCGAGCCCTCCAACCAAACGGTGTCCCGCTACCCCCAGATCTGCACCGCGCCGTCCCGTACCACGAGATCCCGTTGACTTTTCCCGGGGTGAGATATTTCTACTAAGTCCCCGAAATTTCCAGATTCACATGCCCTTGTCCATAATACCGTAACTTTGCATCCGTAACTCCGTTTTGGGCATATAGCATATCAAAATGTTTGCCTCAGAGAGCACATCATTTCATCTCATTGCATCATTTTCATTTGAGTTCATCTTGATGCCCGAAATGCTGTTAGAAGAGTGCTATTTGAGATAATTGTCAGATCTGCTGCTCCATTTAGATATTTGTCATTTTTGCCATGATTATTGTGTGCATGATATGCCCCTGAGCTCTTCATGAGTTTTGTTATATGTTTTGCCATCTTTCCAGAGGTGCAACCCAGGTATTTTTGTGATGTGTGTGGTGACTAACACGAGCTTGCAAAGTGGAGCATTCGTTAATGCTGATTTCAGGGACTTAGCATTTCCTCTAAGTCCTTGGACTGTTTATTTCATTATGCCATATGTTCATGTTGTTTCCTAGTGATCCATGCCTCTTTTGAGGATGATCAGTAAGGATGTTTTGTTAATCTTATGTTGCTTTATCCATCCATGGCTTTGTTTGCAATTATGGAGCACCCTAGCTTGAGTCAATTGAGCTCTACTTTTGTCATTTCGTGAATCTGGGCAGATTGTCTACTTGTTAGCAATTTTGCCGAGGATGTTGTAGTTGATCCGTGCATGCTATGTTATTGTTCTTGCCATGTCTAGCTCGTAAAATGTGTATTCTTGATGGGTGTATGTTTAGATTGTCATGAATTGCTCTGTAGTGGGTGCATCGAGCTCGTAAACATGCCTACTTGATATCTGATTTTGCATGCTCCAGTTTTTCACTAAGTCTGTAATCTGATTATGTTTTTGCCATGTTCACATGCTTGCAAATGTATTTTCCGATCCCTTTTGGCTCAAGGTCACTAAGGGACTTTTGTTAATCTCTTTGAGTAGATCCATGCCATGCTTTACTTTGCCATGTTCAGGCCCTGTAGCATATAGTTTTCATGCTCCAAAGTGTGCTACCTGATCTGAAATTTCAGACAAGTGTTAATTTCACTAAGTCTGAGAACTGTTTACCAAATGCATTTTTGCCATGCTTGTTTGAACCTGTTAATGGATGAATTGGCCGTAGCTCAGTGTTCCTCTTTTGTCAAGCATCATGAATGGATCCCTGCCATGTATTTTGTTGCCATGTTTGAGTGCTGTAACATGTTCATCTTGTTGCATTTAGATGGCTACTTGCTGTATATCGCAGACCGGTGCCATATTTGAATTGCTTGCCATTTCCAAACCGTGACTCCGATTCCAGCGTTCTTTATATCGTTTTCAAGCGATTTCATCTCACCTTTCCAGTGGCACACTTGGATTTCCAAGTTGAGGCCAGGTTCTATCATTCCTTGTCAAATCATGCATATGCATCGCATACCACATCTCGCATATCATACCATGTTCATGTGTTGGTTGTTTACTATGTTGTGTGCTTCTTTCCGGTGTTTGCTTCTTTGGGTTGGTTCCGATAACATCGTGTTTGTGAGGACCCGTTCGTCTATGTCCGTTTGTCTTCTTCATGGACTCGTTCTTCTTCCTTGCGGCATTTCAGGCAAGATGATCATACCCTCGAAATCACTTCTATCTTTGCTTTGCTAGATGCTCGCTCTTTTGCTATGCCATGCTACGATGCCTACCACTTGCTTTCAAGCCTCCCAAATTGCCATATCAAACCTCTAACCCACCATGTCCTAGCAAACCGTTGATTGGCTATGTTATCGCTTCGCTCAGCCCCTCTTATAGCGTTGCTAGTTGCAGGTGAAGATTGGAGACCGTTCCTTGTTGGAACATGTTTTACTTGTTGGGATATCACAATATATCTTATTTAATTAATGCATCTATATACTTGGTAAAGGGTGGGAGGCTCGACCTTATGCCTGGTGTTTTGTTCCACTCTTGCCGCCCTAGTTTCCGTCATATCGGTGTTATGTTCCTGGATTTTGCGTTCCTTACGTGGTTGGGCTATTATGGGAACCCCTTGACAGTTCGCCTTGAGTAAAACTCCTCCAGCAATGCCCAACATTGGTTTTACCATTTGCCACCTAGCCTTTTCTTTTCCCTTGGGAGTCGCGCTCCGGAGGGTCATCATTATTTTACCCCCCGGGCCAGTGCTCCTCTGAGTGTTGGTCCAACCTGTCAGCTACCGGTGGCCACCAGGGGCAACTCTGGGCTGGCCTACCCGTACCTAAGACAATCTGAGTGTGCCCTGAGAAAGAGATATGTGCAGCTCCTATCGGGATTTGTCGACACATTCGGGCGGTGTTGCTGGTTTAGTTTTACCCTATCGAAATGTCTTGTAGAACCGGGATACCGAGTCTGATCGGAATGTCTCGGGAGGAGGTCTATTCCTTAGTTGACCGTGAGAGCTTGTCATGGGCTAAGTTGGGACACCCCTGCAGGGATTTGAACTTTTGAAAGTCGTGCCCGCAGGTATGGGCAGATGGGAATTTGTTAACGTCCGGTTGTAGAAAACCTAAAGTTGACCTTAATTAAAATGCATCAACCGCGTGTGTAACCGTGATGGTCTCTTTCCGGCGGAGTCCGGGAAGTGAACACGATGTTGGAGTTATGCTTGACGTAGGTTGTTTTAGGATCACTTCTTGATCATAGTTCATCGACCGTGCTTTGCCTTCTCTTCTCGCTCTGTTTTGCGAATATGTTAGCCACCATATATGCTAGTCGCTTGCTGCAGCTCCACCTCATACCTTTTACCTTTCCCATAAGCTTAAATAGTCTTGATCGCGAGGGTGTGAGATTGCTGAGTCCCCGTGACTCACAGATACTTCCAAAACCAGTTTGCAGGTGCCGTTGAACCATGCAGATGACGCAACCAAGCTCAAGGAGGAGCTCGATGAAGATCTTGTCCTTTGTGTTGTTTCGTTCTAGTCGATCAGTAGTGGAGCCCTGTTGGGGTCGATCGGGGACCTTTGTCGCATTTGGGGTTCTTCTTTTATTTTGGTTCCGTAGTCGGGCCTTGATTGTATTTGGATGATGTAATGCTTTATTCATGTAATTGTGTGAAGTGGCGATTGTAAGCCAACTATGTATCTTTTCCCTTATGTATTACATGGGTTGTGTGAAGATTACCTCACTTGTGACATTGCTTTCAATGCGGTTATGCCTCTAAGTCGTGCTTCGACACGTGGGAGATATAGCCGCATCGAGGGTGTTATAGATGCCGAGTCCGGGCTCTTATGCCTTGGTCTTGGATGCCACCTTTGCCACAGATAGACGAGCTGCTCGTTTCTTGCGAGTTCTGATAGACGGAGGCAACAACATCAACATCCTGTACAAGGACACCATGGAGAAGTTAGGAATCAAGCAAAGACAGCTTCAGAACAGTCGGACTGTGTTCCACGGCATTGTTCCTGGTCTTTCCTGCTCACCAATCGGCAAGGTCCTAGTGGACGTCCTCTTTGGAGACAAAGATCACTTTCGCCGAGAGTCAGTTTGGTTTGAGGTGGTGGATCTCGAGAGCCCATACCATGCATTACTTGGCCGACCCGCCCTGGCCAAGTTCATGGCGGTCCCCCACTATGCCTACCTCAAAATGAAGATGCCCAGTTCCAAGGGGATTCTGACCGTAGTCGGCGACTACCGGAAGTCGTCTACCTGTGCGGCTGAGAGTAGTCGGCTGGCCGAGTCCCTGGTGATCGCGGCCGAGAAGCGGCGCCTTGACCGGGTTGTGACGATGGCCGGCAAGCAGCTAGAGGTGTCGCCTCACCCAAAGGAGTCGGAGGCTGAGGGTTCGTTCAAGCCGGCCAAAGAGACAAAGAAGATACCCTTGGATCCGGAGCACCCAGAGAGGTACGCTGTCGTAGGCGCAAACCTCGACAGCAAATAGGAAGGCGAGCTCGCCAATTTCCTCCATGAGAATCGAGACATCTTCGCATGGACCCCCAAAGACATGCCAGGTGTACCGACGGAATTCATCGAGCACAAGTTACATGTCCGATCCAATGCAAAGCCGGTCAGGCAGCCCTTGCGCCGCCTATCAAAAGAAAAGAGAAGAGTTGTCGGAGAAGACATAGCCCGACTCCTAGCAGCCGACTTCATTATCGAAGTATTCTTTCCAGAGTGGCTAGCCAACCCGGTCCTGGTATTGAAGAAGAACAAGCAGCGACGAATGTGTATTGACTACACAAGCCTCAACAAGGCTTGCCCCAAGGACCCATTTGCTTTACCAAGAATTGATCAGGTGATAGACTCCACAGCCGGATGCAACCTGTTGAGCTTTTTGGATGCATATTTAGGATATCACCAGATCAAGCTGAACCCGACTGACAGACCGAAGACCACCTTCATCACGCCGTTTGGAGCCTTCTGCTACCTCACCATGACGTTTGGCTTGAGGAATGCTGGTGCCACCTTTCAGCATTGCATGCAGAAGTGCCTCCTCAAGCAACTCGGCAGAAACGCCCACGTCTACGTAGACGATGTGGTGGTGAAGACGGAGAAGCACGGAACACTGCTGGAAGACCTCAAGGAGACCTTTGAGAACCTGCACCGATTCCAGATCAAGCTCAACCCTGAGAAGTGCATCTTCGGAGTACCAGCCGGCCAACTCCTTGGCTTCCTGGTCTGTGAACGTGGCATAGAGTGCAACCCTGTAAAGATCAAGGCCACTGAGAGGATGGAGGTACCCAGCCGACTGCTGGACGTGCAAAAGTTCACTGGCTGCCTGGCGTCCATCAGCCGATTCATCAATCGGCTGGGCGAGAAAGCTCTCCCCTTATACCAGCTCCTGAAGAAGACCACTTTTTTCGAGTGGAACCACAAGGAGGATGAAGCTTTTCTCCAGTTGAAGAAGATGTTGACTACTCCACCCGTTCTGGCGGCTCCGACTCCTAAGGAGCCTATGCTCCTGTACATCGCCGCCACCAGCCGGGTAGTCAGCACAGTCATTGTAGTGGAACACAAGGAGGAAGGCAAGGCACTACCTGTCCAGAGATCGGTATATTACCTGAGCGAAGTGCTGTCAACCTCCAAGCAGAACTACCCCCACTACCAGAAGATGTGCTATGGCGTGCACTTTGCCGCCAAGAAATTGAAGCCTTACTTTCAAGAGCATCCAATCACTATGGTCTGCACGGCCCCACTTGTCGAGATCATCGGAAGCCGAGATGCTTCCGGCCGAGTGGCCAAATGGGCCATAGAGCTGGCTCCCTACACCATCCACTACTAGCCCCGCACCGCCATCAAGTCACAAGCACTGGCCGACTTCCTCGTCGACTGGGCCGAGACCCAGTACCTACCTCCAGTGCCCGACTCCACCCATTGGTGGATGCATTTCGACAGCTCCAAGATGTGCACCGGCTTGGGAGCCGGCATTGTCCTCACTTCTAAAGGCGACCATCTCAAATACGCACTGCAAATCCACTTTGCCGCCTCCAACAACGTCGCCGAGTACGAGGCGCTCATTCACGGGCTCCGGCTTTCCAAAGAACTTGGCATTCGCCGGATCCTGTGTTATGGCGACTCAGACTTAGTGGTCCAGCAGTCGTCTGGCGATTGGGATGCCAAAGATGCAAACACGGCGAGTTACTGTTTCCTCGTGCAGCAACTCAATGGATATTTCGAGGGGTGCGAGTTCCTCCATGTGCCAAGAAATGACAACGACCAAGCAGACGCCTTGGCACGAATCGGTTCTACCCACCAAGCAATACCATCCGGCGTCGCCTTTCAATGCCTCCTCAAGCTGTCTGTCAAGCCTTCACCAGAATCACACTCCATCTTTGTGCCGGCTCCCCCCGAAGAAGTCAGATCCGACTCCAGAGCCCCGGCAGACGGTACAGGGATTTTGGTAGATGGCTCCAAAGATGCCACAGTCGAGGCCGGCCCAGGGACTGCAGAACCCGGCCTGGGGACTGCGGCGGCCGGCCCGAAGACTCCAGAACTCGGCCTAAGGGCTGCGCCAGTCGGCCCGGGGACTTCATTAATCCAGCAAGCGGTTGTTGACTCCAGCCCGCCGCCTCCCAGCCCAGCCGCCCTCGTCCAAGTCGCAGTTCTGGCAGTCGAAGAAATAGCAGCACCCTCATGGGCCTAGCCCATCCTCAAATTCCTGGTGAGCAAAGAGCTGCCGACTGATGAGACCTTAGCTCGACAAGTACAACGCCGAGCGGCAGCCTACACCATAGTCAACAGAGAGCTGGTCAGGCGCAGCGTCACTGGTGTCTACCAGTGCTGCATAGAGCCAGAGCAAGGCCAAGCAATTCTCAAAGACATCCATCAAGGCGAGTGCGGCCACCATGCGGCTTCAAGAGAACTCGTTGCCAAAGCTTTCCGACCCGGTTTCTTTTGGCCAACGGCCTTAGAAGAGGCCAAGGAATTGGTCCAAAAATGCAAAGGGTGCCAAAAGTTCCGCTCCAAGCCGCATCAGCCGGCTTATGCACTCAAGACCATCCCCATTGCCTGGACTTTCGCAGTTTGGGGCCTAGACATGGTGGGACCATTCAAGACGGCACGAGGTGGCTTAACTCACTTACTTGTCGCGGTGGACAAGTTCACCTAGTGGATAGAAGCGAAGCCAATCAAGAAACTGAATGGTCCGACTGCCGTGACTTTCATCTCCGACATCACAATTCGGTACGGCATACCACACAACATCATCACCAACAACGGCACGAATTTTGCCAAAGGTGCCTTGGCCTGTTTCTGTGCGACACAGGGCATCCGACTAGACCTAGCGTCCGTCGCCCATCCGCAGTCAAACGGCCAGGTGGAGCGAGCAAATGGCCTCATCCTGTCTGGCATCAAGCCCCGACTGATCGAGCCTCTGGAGCGCTCGGCTGGCTGCTGGCTCAATGAGTTGCCAGCCATCCTCTGGAGTCTGCGCATGACTCCAAACAAGTCAACCGGCTTCACGCCTTTCTTCCTCGTCTACGGTGCTGAAGCCGTCATCCCAACGGACATAGAGTTCGATTCCCCGCGAGTCACCATGTACACCAAGGAAGAAGTAGAAGAAGCACGACAAGACAGCGTCGACTTGCTAGAAGAGGGCCGGCTGTTGGCACTCAGCCGGTCCAGCATCTACCAGCAGAGCTTGTGCAGATACTACAACAGGAAGGTCAGGCCGAGATCTTTCTAGGAGGGCGACCTCGTGCTCCGACTAATCCAGCGAACAGCTGGCCAACACAAGCTGTCGGCACCTTCGGAAGGCCCCTTCATCATCAGCAAAGTGCTGGGCAACGACTCCTACTACCTGATCGACGCTCAGAACCCCCGAGCACGCAAGAGGGACAACTCCGGCAAAGAGACAGAGCGGCCATGGAATGCAAATCTCCTCTGAAAATTTTATAGTTAAACGCAGTATGTATCACGCTACCTTTTGTATTAAAAGTACGAAGACTTTGGGCCCCCCGAGAAGAGCTCGGGGACTGCCCTCTTTTATCTATATGATAAGAAATATGCCTTCGAGTATATTACTCTTTGTTATGCCGCTTGGCACCGGGTTCGACTAGTCGGCCCGGGGACTTGCCGTCCTGCGCTATGAAATGCTTCCTGCAGCCGGACAAGTAGTGTGGCGTCTAAGCCGTCTCCTGCCAGAAGCTGCAGCTCGTAGAGCGACTGTCTGGTGGGCAGGAGTAAGGAAGAATGGGCATCCACATGAAAAATGGCTAAGGACTCAAAGCATAAACATAGCTTAAGGCCGGCTTCCAGCCTTTTTTCGCAAACCGACTCTTGAATAGTCGGCTTGCCGCCTTCTATCCGACTTGTTAAACAACTCTAAAAACGGTGAAGTACTTGCCTTCCCAAAGTGAACAAGAATTTGATCCAGAAGCAGTCCGCAGAGCGGCTGTCTGACTGACAAAGAATGGGCATCCACATGAAAAATGGCTAAGGACTCAAAGCATAAGCACGGCTTAAGGCCGGCTTCCACCCTTTTTTCGCAAACCGACTCTTGAGTAGTCGGCTTGCCGCCTTTTATCCGACTTGTTAAACAACTCTAAAAATGGCTAAGTACTTGCCTTCCCAAAGTGACCAAGAATTTGATCCAGCAGCAGTCCGCAGAGCGCCTGTCCAACTAACAAAGACGGCAACTGAGGGAAGACGGCAAAGGAAAAAGCCAAAAGAGCAATGAGCAAGAAAAGATAGAAGTCGGATGAATATTTACATAACAAAGGCCCTTGGCCAAATCTTCGAGCAGAATTTCAAAATACACCCCGCGGGTGGAATTGTGCGAATTAACAAGTTCTTCAAAAAACTATTAGAACAGATAAAACAAAGACAAGGTGGCAGCCTAGGGGGCGGCAGACGGGTTTGGAGGATCGGAGGAGACGGCGGTGTTGGATGTTGGGGCGGCCTGCTGGGCGGTCTCGGCTTGATCACCTCCGGCGGCAGTCGGCTCGGGCGGGCACGGCTCGTTGCTGGAGGCGCGGTCGAGCTGAGGCTGGCCGTCCACTCCGTCTTCCGGTGCCTCCGTCTCGCTTTCGTCCTCCGCCTCGTCTTCCTCCTCGACGCTGGAGCCGATCACCTCTGTCGAGTCCTTGCCGTAGTCGGGGTTTAGCCGAAACCACTCCGGCGGTAGCTCCCCGCCATCTTCAGCCCGCTCGGGGACAAAGATGCTGGTGTCGGTGTACTCGGCGATCGCCGCCGCATGCTTGACAAGGGCGTCTTCCACGACTGCTAGCTCCGGCTGGGCCTCTGACCGGAGTGTGGCCAGCCGGTCTAGGTCCAGCCCCGGATACCATGCCTTGACGAATTCCAAGGCTCGGCGCGCTCCGGCCCGGGCCGAGGAACCCTTCGAGGCCTCAAGACGGCCAGCCGTAACCTCCAGCCAGTCGGCAGTCTGACTGGGGGTGCGCGTAGCCTGCACGTCTGGCCACAGGGCGGCAATCGCTTGGGCGCCGACACGTTGAAGCCGGCGCAGCATCTGGTGGGCCGGCCGCAGGCGAGCCCCAATGCTCATAATATTCTCGTCAAGGGTCCGAGGGGCATCAGCGGCGATCTCCGCACCATCCGCCCTCCGCTCCTCACGGTCGGCCTCGATAGCTTGAATGGCGGCCTGCGAGTGGTCGGGGAAGAAGTCTGCCAAGACGGAAAGAATTAAGAACAAGTCAAAAAAACCAGGAGTCGGCTCGATCTATAGTCGGCGGCTCAAAGAAGGAAAGCAAAGAAGCTCACCGTCGACGAGGCCCTCGATCTCGTGGAAGCCGGAGGCCAGCATTGCCTCCTTGTTGGTCCAGGAGGAGCGCTCGCTCGCGAACTCGGCCAGGAGGGCGGCCTCCGCCTCTTCCGCCTCCTTCTGCGTCTTCATAAGCAGCTCCTTCTGCTCTGCCAATTGTGCGGCCAGCAGATCGCGCTCTGCGATGAGCTTGCTGCACTCCTCCCCCTTGGCGCGCAACGCGGAGTTGGCTTCGCTCAGCTGCTGTTGAAGAGTGGCGTTGGCCTCTAAAGAGAAAGAAGAAAGAAGGCGTTAAGTCATCAACGAAGAAGGTCGCCGGGGAGATCCGGCCCGACTGCTCAGCAGTCGGCCCGAATCTTGGGGACTACAACCCGCGGGTGCGCCAGCGCGCCCCCGCAAAGAAGAAAAAGGACTCACTCCGGCTCTCCGACAAGTCGGCGGTCCACTTGCCCAGCTCTTCAACGTTGCGGTTGAAGGCGGTAACACGGAGGTTGTGATAGTCCTGCAACAAGTATTTCAGAACAAAGGTTAGTACCCGGAACTTACCAATTGGAGTTCCGGGCCGCCTACTCAGCAGCCCGCCCAAAACTCGGGGACTACACCCAGTGGGTGCGCTGGCGCGCCCCCACAGAGAGGAACAAGAAAACAAGGACAAAGGAGAAAGCGTACCTGGATGGCTGCCCGCAACGCCAGGTGCGCCTTGGTGCAGTTTTGGATGGCGTCACTCTCAGCTTGCAGCTTCGTCTGGACATCCAAAAGCGCCTGGTTCAGCGGGCCCGTGCAGCCTCCTTGCACCCACCCAATGGGCGCGACACTCGTCGCTTCGACGTCTGGAATCGTCGAGCTGGCGGTGCTGGTCTCCAAGGGGCGTGGCGCCAAAGTCGCCTTCTCAAGACGGCGGCGCGTTGGCAAGCCGACTTGAAGGAGTAGCCTTGCCACGGCCTCGTCTTCAGTCGGCGGCAAGGGCGGATCTGCCGGCTGTTTGCCTTGCGCGCTCCTAGACGGCGGCGGGGGCGGCTGTGGCGGCGCGACCGCGTCCGGCATGGGGGCGTCGCCGCCGCCTCTCTCCATGATCGGGAACTCTCCGCCGGCTTCCCCTGACTGCCCCATGAACTTCGGGGGCGGCGGCGCGGAGTTCAGAGGGGTGACGAACACCACCGACCGCCGGGGCGTGACTTCCTTAGCCGGCCGCTTTGCCGCAGCGGCGGCCTCGGCCGCCTCCAGCTTCTTTAGGGCGGAGGCCTCCGCCTTCTCGGCCTCTACTTTCTCCCAGCGGGCGGCCTCGTCCTCCTCGCGCTTCTCCTGCGCGTTCCGCTCCATTGCCTCCCGAAGGTCGGCGGCGGGGTCAATCCGCCGAGTGGTGGAAGACGTGTCCACCGACCCCATAACGGAGGCGGCGGCAACCCTCTCAAGAGTGAGGGGAGCCCTGCGGCGAGAAAAGCATATGAAAAACTCAGACAAGATCAACAAAGAGAAAATAAAGATAAGGGATGGAGGCGCTTACGCAGAGACCAGCGACGGCTTCTTCACTTCCTTACGGAAGCGGTTGGCTTTCGCGGCCGACTCTTCCCGCTTGGTCGCGGCGGCCGTTCCCTTGAACTTCTTCGACCGGCCACCAAGCATACTCGGCCCGGCCTGACGCTTCTTTGCACCACCTTGAGCGTCCAAGCCGGCGGAGGAACTCGCGCTTGGCTGGCCGGCCTTTGGCTGGCGACGTGGGGCGACTTCTCCCTCGGCCTCGTCGTCAGTCCAGTCGGCGAAAGTGGCCCAAGGCCTGGAGCTGCCTGCTTCTCCTCCTCCCTCAGCGTCGGCCTCCATGGCCGCCGCCCCCAAGTCAGGATCATCGACGTCGCTCTCCGCCCGATCAGGGACAAACTGACAAGCCGGCCCCACGGTGCCGGCCGAAGGAGGGATGAGAGGGTTCTGATTCAAAACAAAAACGGTCAGACTTCGCCCCTCGAGACCCCAGGCCCAGATGGCAGCTAGGCAGTATAGATCAGATAGGAAGATAGTATGAAGCCAATCTGTCGGAGTAATGGGCCACAGGTAGGCTAACCCAGGCCCAGAACCTTTCAAGACATTGAGGCAGACTGCACCCCTCGAGACCCCAGGACGAAGAGCCGCCTTCTGAGAGTCGGCGACGAGGCGGCCGACTGCCCACTCGCGGCCGAGTGGCAGGGACGACTTCAGGATAAGCCGAGTCCTGACTGACGACTTCCAGAGAAGCCGGCCTTGGGGAGTCGGCCCGCAACGCCAACCCCCATGCCCTCATAAAGAGGGACGGGACGGGGAGTGGCCATAGTAAGGTCCACTCCCACCCCTTTTCCAAGGGCAGGCATGGCTACAGTATGTCGTACCCGCAGAGATCTCCGCGCGGCGCGACACTATTGCCATGCCGGCCCTGACATCAGCCCCAGAGGGCGGAGTCCTGTGCCCACGACGGCCTGCCGGTACGACCCAGGGATGATGGGTCCCACTAGTCGGTGGGCATACGAAAGACGGCGAGAGCGCCACCAGTCGGCCCGGAAGGGAGTCGGCCACCAGAAGTCGGCCGGCCCCTCCCACGGGCCCCACGCGCCATTAATCAGACGCGACAGGTAGTGGCCACAGTGATCGCCCGCCAGACGGCGAAGCTGTCGCCACGACCTCATGACTGAGCCTGCGTCATTAGAAGCACGCCTACAGTAATCTACAGCCGACAAGACCCGCCCGCGGCGGACGCGGCCTGTCGGCTCCGTACCGAACCAGTCGGCGGGCCCCAGGAGTCGGCGGATAAGACGACGGCCAGAGAGACTGACGGCTAGGCCCGCGCCCAGCCGGATTACCATTGTACCCCTGGGGGGTAGGCCTATATAAACCCCCCAGGGCATCCATGCAAAGGGTTGGAATCCATTAGCACTAGACCAGATCATATAGGAAGGAGAGAGCTAGCCTTGCCTTCTCCTACCTCCAGGAAACAGCTCGAGGAGGAACCGTGTAAACACTTTGCCATAGTGATCATGCGGAGACCCCGCAGAGCAGCAGTAGGGGTATTATATCCCCGGAGAGCCCCGAAGCTGGGTAAGATTTGCCGGCGTGCATGCCTTCGCCTTATCCCGTTTCCAGGCACCGGCGGCGTTCTACTCGCCCCCACCATGATAAGCCATCCTTTGGCATATGTCGCACCCAACCCCCAACACAATTAGAACAAGCAGTCACTCAGTGAAGACAAAAGATAATGCAAACATACAATGACTTCACAAGGACCAACTGTAAATAAAGAGATGGGAAGGATAGAACCAGTGACTCGTTGAAGACATTGATTTGTTGGACCAGTTCCAGTTGCTGTGACAACTGTACGTCTGGTTAGGAAGGCTGAGATTCAACTCAGAAGACCGTGTCTTCACCTTATTCCCCTTGAGCTAAGGACACCCAGTCCTCGCCCAATCACTTTGGTAAGTCTTCAAGATAGACTTCCAATCCTTCACAGACTTCGTTCACCGGCGATCCACAATGACTCTTGGATGCTCAGAACGCGATGCCTAACCGGCTGGAGGATTCACAGTCCTCAAGTGTAATAAGTCTTCAGATCACACAGACAGGAAGACTTAAGTGATGCCTAACACTCTTTGGCTCTGGGTGTTTAGGGCTTTATCCTCGCAAGGAATTCTCTCTCAAAGGCTTCGAGGTGGGTTGCTCTCAAACGACAAAAGCCATACACTAACTCTGAGCAGCCAACCGTTTATGGTTGTAGGGGGTGGGCTATTTATAGCCACTAGGCAACCCGACCTGATTTGTCCGAAATGACCCTGGGTTACTAAGGAACTGATACGTGTTCCAACGGTCAGATTTCAAACACACACGACAACTTTACTCGGGCTAGAAGCAAAGCTGACTTATCCAGCTCTGGATAAGATTTGCTCTCATTGTCTTCGCTCGAAGACATAGGATTTTGGTTAAGCATCACTTCAGTCATTCTGACTGGTTCTCTTGGACCCCTCTTAACAGTACGGTGGTTCCTATGACTCAACGAAGAAGAAAAAGAATGACGAAACAACTAAGTCTTCGCGCTCCATAGTCTTGACACGATGTCTTCTTTTGTCATAGTCTTCAATGTGAATGTCTTCACATCCCACCTTTGACTTCAATGTATTCATACATTTTTAGGGGTCATCTCTGGTAGGAAAACCGAATCAATGAGGGACTTCTACCTGTGTTATCCTGCAATTCTCACAAACACATTAGTCCCTCAACCAGGTTTGTCGTCAATACTCCAAAACCAACTAGGGGTGGCACTAGATGCACTTACATTAATTACTTGTGCAAACTACGAAATTAATTCGACCACTCACCGTCTACCTTGATTGGAGAGATTTTGAAATTGAACCATAAACTGGAAAGGAGGGAGTAGTAACTTTTGTCTTGATTACTATTTGTGGCCTTGTATAGATGCAAAATGTATTTTTTATAGTGGCCTTGTATAAGTAAATGGAGGGAGTACTAACCAAAGTACGTAGTAGGGACGAGGAGTAAACGGAGGGAGTAGTAAAATTTTCTCCTCGTGCTACGAGCCACCGCGTGCGTGGGCGAGGGAGCGGGCGTAAAGGCGTACAGTACTACTACTACTACTACTACTACTACTACTACTACTACTTGTAAGCAAGCTTCACCTCATCCTGCGAGCCACCGCGCCTGTGGGCGGGGGAGACGGCATACTAAGCAAGCTTCTCCTTGTTCTGCGAGTTGAAGGGACACATCAAAAGTAGTCCAGTGTATAGAGCCTTGCCTCTAAGGTAGGCCCCACATGGTTTTCCTCTTTTTTTAATTTAACATAACGCGTCAAGTCGCAATTTGTTTGTTCACCCGTGGTAGACGATCCTCCCTCCACCAAGTGGACAACCAGTACACGTGGCAAATTACCACGTGGATGCCTTTTTCGTACAGAAATGAGCTCCACCGTGTACCCGCGCGGGTGTGGTTGGGAAAGAGACGGGAGTACATGCGCCGTGCGTGCACCTCTTCTCTTCGTGCATGTCCCCCACCTACGTGGGTGTGTGTGAGAGAGATACAAACCTAGACATAATGCGCCGTCCATCCCCATGCCTCCGCCTAGTCCGACCACCAGTCACCACCACGCCCCACTCCTCCTAATCTTATCTCTCATCTTTCTCCCTCCATTTTTATATACAAGGGGCCACTATCAAAATTACAATTTGCAGATATACAAGGCCACTAACACTAATCGATGCAATATTAATGGTGTTTGCCTCGTGGTACTAGAAAAGGAGGACATTAATTATCCCTTGCATGCATGCGGGAGTTTGTAAAAAATGCATCTTGATGTTCCGTACAATGCACAGGCATCTTGCTAGTCCATGAAAACAACACATGGCAAAATTCCACGGCGAACGAGGGATTTGAATCTGTTGGGAGGGGCTGTTTGGATCTTGCCCGGGGTAGCCAAAATATTGGCGACCCTTTTGTCCACCGGTGCCTTTGCCACTGATGAACGAGGAATGGCTCGGGTGCTCATGCTTTCATGCATCCTCCAGCGCGCACGTTGGAGACGAGCTCGCACGAGCTGTGTTTTTTGTCCCACAACGCCGGCCGAGCCGCCCGCAGACCGACCGGCGACCCGCAAATTACGCCATCCAACCGTAGCCACACACATTATGACAACAACTCAACCAACCAGACGAAATTCACGCAAACACGTAGACAAAGTGATATTTCATATAAACAACGACAGAAATCATATAAAATACCAGATTTTCATACAAACATGACGGATTTCATTACATTCAAATGAACTACGCGGTGCTAGTTCTGGACAACACATGTATATAATACTTGGCCTAAATGGTCGCCCGCCGATCGATTTGTGTTCCTCATGTCCGGCAGCATGATCACCGGACTGCCGGGAGCCTCGGAGGTATATGCTTCAGTGCAAAGGACATCTCGCTTCCCCACTGCCCAACTGATATCATTGGCTAGTGCCGAAGATGATGGTGGCCGACACCGGTTCGAGTTCATCACCGGCCACTACTTCGCCATGGCCGGCACCCGCTCGAGTTCATCCTAACATTCCCCTCTTCTGTGGAGCCCATGCGGGGTCAACGAAGGTCCTCGCAACAAAAGGATCCGACAAGACACCTGTTGTGTACGCCGACGTCGCCTCCGCGGTGGCCTTCATGGGACCCAAGCGGCGGCAGCCTCCCGTGTTCTACTTCTCCTCGATGATGGCGGCGGACACGGAGGCGCTGGCCACCGACTCGTCGCTCTCCGCGCACCCGGCTTCTGTCGCTGCTTGCATGGCGCGGCCGCCGGCATGGGAGTCTCGGCCATAGAAACGGGAGACGCGGTACGACCGGCGGCGTGGACGGCAGCAACGACGCCCGTGCGCCGCTCCTCATCGAGCTGGACTGGAGCGGCGAGTTGATGAACCACGCGCCGGCTTGGGGCGGCAACTGGCTCCGTCGGGCGAGGGGAGGGAGGTGGATCAGCAAGCTGCATAGCTCATATCCGGCAGGCTACCCAGCCGGCTTGGATGCGGAATAACTACTCTTCGTAAGCCATTGTAAGAGTGGACAAAATGGTGGAGGAGATAGGGGAGTGGCGGAGGTGTGCGATAATTGGCCGGCGTTTGGCCTCGTTTAAATTGGAGATTAAATACACGGCGGACGGGAGGAGCTCAGTCGGCGTTGCGTTTAACACCGGCCCAGTCATGAACGGGCGTGTGTCCAGAGTGGGTTTCTCGGCTTCCACACGGGCGGGTTTCATGGAGGCGTTTGAATGCGGCACGGAGGTGTGTTCAGTCAGGCGTGCCGCAAGTGGCGCCCTCGACTCTGACCTCGGACACCGCACCATTCTTCCACTGACGTGTGGGCTCTTTGGGTGCATGGCCTGCATGTCAGTGACCCAACGCAGGCAGCGCACAACAGAGGAACCTTTGGTAGGCCAGGGTGGTCAGAAGCGGGCATTTCATAAACCGATGATTGTTCATTGAGTGTGACGTCATCTTTTTCATGTAGATAAGCCTACTATGTTGATAGCCCGTTCGATACGTTGTGATTCATAAAGACCGCTGCAAATATCAATGTTCTGCTTATCACAGAAAAGATTGATTAATACCCATAACAATCCATGTCCTTAACAAAGGGTGCATGCACGTATAGGTTGAGAGTGTGCCTTGCGTCGTGTGTTGTGTGCATGCAGGCGTGCGAGTGTTGTGTGCGTGCAAGGGTATGTTTCAGTGTTGCATGCATGGGTGCGTACGTGCGTGTGTTCATGAGTGAATGTGTACGTGTCAGTGTTGCACGCCAGCATGCGTGTGTGTGTACGTGTCAGTGTTGCACGCCTACATGCGTACGTGTCTTGCGTGCATGCATGTCTACATGCGGGGTGAGGCTACACGTCAGTTGACTAACTTTTTCATCTCTGGTCATTAGATTTTCTAGCCGTTGGATACGAAATCAAGGGCCTCCAGTTTATCATCAAACTCCACCCCGCCTGAGCCGCCAGCCACCACCAGCCGAACCGCCAGCCCCCGCCGCCCGCGGCCGGCCCGCCCTCCCTGAAACCACTCCCCACCGCCGGTCCACCGCCGCACCGGCCATCCCTCTAGCCCCCCCTCCACCGAGATTTTTCTCCGGGGATCCCCACCCCACCGCCCAATGAACGCCCCCCAACCGCCGGTGACTGCCAATCAGAGGTCTCACGACTCCGAATACCCACCGACCACTAATTTATTACCATTTCTGTCCTTCATATACGCGCTGATGGGTGGGCCCTATAGTAATGTGCACTAATGAATGTGGACCGTTTGACTGGTCAATTGATCGTGTTATCAACAAATTACGGAGCTGTATGGTGAGCCAGTGACCATATGATCACCCTAAAATGTACTCCTATTTTATTAACACAGTACAGACTCAAACTACCATTTCTTTCTTTCATATACGGGCTGACAGGTGGGCCCCACGGTTACACGCCCCAATGGTGCAACACTAGTTGCGCCGCGTGGAACGTTTGACTGGTCAATTGATTGTGTCATCAACAAAATACGGAGTTGTACGGGTGAGCCAGTGACCGTATAATCATGATATGCATTTGTTTAACACGGTACAGATGCAAGGGCTCATATATACGCGCAAGCACTCACCGCTATAAGCGCACACACGCAAACCCTACCCCTATGATCACCTTCAAGAGAGTGGGCCAGCATATATGATCTTGAGATTTTACGAAGTCACCATAGGTGCCTCGTAGTCAAGTGGAACGTCTCCTCCCACTGAACGTACATCGCCGGAAAATACTGAAATTAACACAAGATAAATGCGAGCACCAGGAGTTTAACCTTGGTGGGCTCGAGAAACCACTGTCCTCTAACCATCCAACCACATGTTGGTTAGCACGACAAAATGTATGTGGTGACCGTGATGAGCTTATTCTGAAGTCTAGTGACCATATCGTGCTTTCGCTTCAAATACAATGACCGTAAGTGTCGTCAACAAAATACGGAGCACGCATCAAATCCAAAGTCCGTCAGTGTCATCAACAAAATATGGAGACGTATCGTGAGCTAGATACCGTTGTACTATTGTATATGCTTATTTTCTTAGTGGCTGATTGCGTGTGTGGTGTGGTGGGCACATCATTTCTAGTTGTGGTGGGTCAACATGAAGACTCATGGGTCGGTTCCATCCTGCGCCACATATAGGTTGGACCGAGACGTGTTATACAAAGACCCATGTGGAGGACTCGGCGTACAACACGAAGCTACCAGAGTCGCGGAGGACTCTATCCCCACTGGTGATAAGCCAACTATATATGATTTGTAACCCTATGCCCTTAGTATGTTATACAAGCTTGGGGGCTAGTTCGTCGATAGTATACACACACGCACAATGCCTGGTATTCACGTGTACTTTGTACACACCCCTATCACTAATATACAGTACCAGGAGTAGGCTCTTTCTTCAACTGCAAGGGTCCGATCCGAACTAGGGTAAAACTTTGCCTCGTATTACCATCCAGCCTAACAGCCAGGGATATCCTACCGAATGA
>NC_057806.1:323194749-323307244 GCF_018294505.1 Triticum aestivum | reverse complement strand
GGCCTAAAGATAATGTGCGTGCGGGAGACATGTAGGCACATATTTGTGCGTATAGAGGGCTAGTAGTGTATATATGCATGTGAGAGAAATAGTGTTTTCCAACTGAGATTAGTGAAAAGAGTGGTACATAGTAGTCAAAAAGAGAGAGAGAGAGAGAAATAGAGAGCGCATGTGCGTGAGACACCCCGACACCCTGAGAGAGATTGTGAGCATGTGTGAAAGAGAAATGCCGATGCATATAAAGTGTGTGCACTTATGCGTTAGATAGAGAGATATATAACGCGTTTGTGAGAACGGGGCGAGGCATAGTGCATCTATGTGTAAAATACGGTTCTACGCATTAAATTAAAATATAAATGGCATTATTATTTTTGGATGAGATCATGAATTTTGCAAATTGCGTATGGACGAAAATCGGTCTATCAGACACCCATACTCTATTGAATTCTAGCATGTGCATGTGTTTATTTCATATTATCGATCCATAGAGTGAGAGCGGTTTGAAATACAGGCAATGGATGCTTTTGCAATTCATATATAAACATTAATTAGTGCACTCCATGTTGTTAGTGTGAAGCACTTTATACATTTGTCACTTGCATGGATACATTCCAAATTGCTAGCTACGAAATAGAATACATGTCGAATTCAACATAAAGGGGATTTCGAAGATTCGAATTCATAGGAAGTGCATTCATCTATTTGAACCCGAGATAATGGCATTTGTAAATCAGATGTAAAAGGGGGCATCAATCTTTGTTGCGAGTTTGAACATGCTATATATATATATTCATACGCATATCTAACTTTTTTTGCAACCAAGGAGATTATATCTGGAACCATGCATGAACTGAGGTAAGTTGCATATTTTTTAATATATACTCGTGTACAATGTATATTCAAATGTACCCCCTCCATTCCAAAATAATCGTAGCTTTAGGATTTTCAAGAGTAAAGATTTGTGAAGTTTGACAAATCCTGAAAGTTCAATTCAAGAGAACCGAAAACGTTAATGCTTTTGCTCCCAAATATTGAATGAAGCGCCAAATAGGCCTCTGGTCACCTGAAACCGCGCGAGACTAATGTTTTGGTGGTAGGAAATTACTGTCCTGACTCTGGCCCGTGTAGCCTATCAGCCCGATGTCCAAAGGTCTAAACCGGGGTAGGTTTGTAACTTCACCAAGACGCCAGTCTCAACCGCCTCCGAGAAGCATTCATACGCCGTGGGCGCCTACCCATGCGCTCGGCCGAAATCTATCCCGCCCACATTTGGGACACCTGACATGACTGTCCTACCCCCAACCCGCAATATGTCCGAAATTTTAGATGGGGGCAAATTTTGTAACTTTCCCCAAATTTCAAACAAGCGCGTCTCAAACCGAGACATTGTCCCCCCTTAGTTCCCTGCCTCCCTCCGTTTCCCCATTCATACTCTGTGGGCGCGAAAACGCCCTCTCCACCAGCCGCGAAACCCCAGCCTCCTCCGTCCTCCACCCCATAGCGGCCAATCCACCGCCGCCCTCCTCCATCACGCCGGAGCCGGTACCCCAACATCGTCATCCAACACAACCGCAACTGCAACGCCCTCAAGGACTTAGCAGCTGAAGCCGAGGCAGAGCTGCCTCCACGACGCCGACGCCGATGTGCGCCATACTAGAACCACTCCGACCACGCCATCCTGCGCCTCACTGCTGCGGCTCCACTGTCGCAACCGTCCACCGCACCGGAGTTGTCCCCGCTACGCCGTCGTTCGCCGCCTCGGATCTGCTTCCCCGCCACCGACAGACGGCCACCGCACCACACTCAACAACTTGGCCATGGGTTCGTCCAAGGCTGCACCATCCTCCACAACTTCTAGTTTCCAGCGAACAACAAGAAGATCGTCGGAAAAATAGAAGGAGGACACAGCACTGCCAGCAGAAAGAGGTACTCCTCTTCCCTTACTCGTGCAAATCTTACGTCTCCGCTCACACCGTATTCATCCCATGAAAGAAACTAGTTGAGCGCTTCTTACTGCATCTTCTTCGTGATACTAAATGCACAAGGTTTCCTCCCTTTTACTATTTCACCTTTGCTAGAGGTCAATAGCCCGCCTGGATTTCAATTCAGGGTCAGTCGAACCACAATTAAAAGAAGCAGCACCCGCTTAGGCGCGCGGAGCACCTAGTCCGCCCGTTCCCCGGGGAAGCGGCGCATCGGTGTCTATCATAGGGGTGTGGGGAGCAGGAGCAGCTTGCGCCCGATCTGGAGGTCAGCAGGGCTTGAATAGATGGCCGGGGGGTGGTGCGGTGAGGTTGAGGGGAGGGCGCAGGCTGGGGAGGAATACTGGGCCGGTGGTCGCTGGCGTTTCGAGGAAGATCGTCAACACTGACTGGCTGGAGGTAGATGAAGGCGATCTGCCCGTTCTTTGTACATCGGACAATGCAGAAAAAATGGACTAACCTATTTGCTTTCAGTGGACTGTTATTTTCATAGAATCATGTAGTAATTTAGTGTGCCATGCATGTTGTAGAGCTATCATATGTCTCCCGTCATTTATCTCTCACCGACCTGCTATCTGCTACCTTTACACTGTACTAATTGTGCACACACTTCACCCGTACTCACACTATTGTTTTTTATGCATGGGTATTTCAGACTCTGACGCAGTGTTGATGAATGCAGAAAAGAAAAGACAGAAGTCGCTCCAGTGTAATTCGAAGATAAGCACTAAGCGTTTCAGCGCTCTAATGGGTGTAGTGTCAGCAGTTGGAGATAGTAAACGTAGCTCTGCAGTTGATGATCTCAATTGCCACACACAACCATCCCAGGTGCTTGCTTTAACTTCGCGCTGTCAAATGTGGTTGCATGTTGCATATGGTGTCTAGCTTGTATTGCTTCCAATTTGGTTAAATTGCATCTGCTTACTATACACATTATACCTTTGATAATGACATGCCTTCCTGTTTTTGATACATACTACATATGTCTATTAACCATGTTCGTACATCAAACTAATGCTCTTTTGTATCCCTTGTCAATCACTTATGATGAGACAGTCATCCGAGTGGGTTACTGTGAGACGCCCTACTCTTTTAAAGAGTGCAGTGTCATCCTCCCCACATGATTCTCAAGAAACAGCAAGGCTAAATGAAGATAGTCAATGTAGCTCTCTAGTTGATCACCGCAATTCCCCCACACCACCATCGCAGGTGCTTGCTCTTACTTGGCAGTGTGATATGTGGTTGCATGTTGCATATGGTGTCTACCTTGTAATGCTTCTAATTAGGGTAAATTGCATCTGCTTAAACACATTATACCTGTGAATATGACATGCCTTCCTATTTTTGGTACATACTATGTCTTTCTATTAACCATGTTCTTACATCAAACTACTTTTCTTGTGTATCCCTCATCAATGCTCCTAATTTGTTAAATTGCATCTCCTTAGCTTACACGTTATACATGTGAATATGACACGCCTTCCTGTTTTTGGTACATACTACATCTGCCTATCACACCATGTTCTTACATCAAACTACAGTTCTTGTGTATCCTGCGTCTATCGCTTATGATGAGGCAGTCACGCGCGTGGGTTAATATGAGACGCAATACTCTTATAAAGAATGCAATTTCATCCTCTCCACATGATTCTCAAGAAACAACAAGCCTAAATGAAGATATTGAACGTAGCTCTGTACCTGAAGACCGCACTTCCCCTACACCACCATCACAGGTGCTTGCTCTAACTTCGCAGTGTGATATGTGGTTGCATGTTGCATACGGTGTCTAGCTTGTAATGCTTCTAATTAGGGTAAATTGCATCTGCTTAGTTTACACACTACACCTGTGAATATGACATGCCTTCCTATTTTTGGTACACACTACATCTATGTGTTAACCTTGTTCTTACATGAAACTACCTCTCTTCTGTATCCTGCATCAATAACTTACGATGAGTCACCTTTATTCGTTGCATATTGCATATTATTTCTAGCCTGTTGCCATGTATTGCTTCTAATTTGGTCAAATACATTTGTTAGGGCACCCTTTTAATTTGGCAGAGTGATATTGGTTTCATCTTTCATATGGTTTCTAGCTTGCATCGATTCTAACAAGTTCAAGCACCTTGTGCTTAGTTTACACTTTATATATCATACATGTCAATATGTCACACCGTCCTGTTTTTCATACATATTCCATCCTCCTATCCTGCAACTGCCTTACATGAAAGTAGTGTTCGTTAGTATCATGCATCAATGAGTTCTGAAGAGAAAATTTCATTCCTTTTTCTTGTGGGTTTGACTTGACAAGGCAAAATCAGGAAAGAGGAAGGAAAAGAGTAAGGAAGGCGATGATGGTGGTCATCTGCAGCAACGTAAATGGAGCATCTGTACCGATTCTCCTTGTACTGATAGTGCATTACAAGGTCCAAGTCTCCGCTCCCCTACTCCACCATCCAAGGTGCTTGCTCTAACTTGGCAGTGTGATATCTGGTTGCATGTTGCATATGGTGTCTAGCTCGTATGCTCCTAATTAGTGTAAACTGCATCTGCTTAGCTTACACATGATACATGTGAATATGACACGCTTTCCTGTTTTTGGTACATACTATATATGCCTATCACACCATGTTTTTACATGAAACTACTCTTCTTGTGTATCCTGCATCAGTCACTTATGATGGGACACCTTTAAGTTGGCAGTGTGATATTGGTTTGCGTCTTGAATATGATTTCTACCATGTATTGCCTCTAGTTTGATGAACACCACCTATGACGAGACAATTTTAACTTGGCAGAGTGATATTGATTGCACCTTCCATATGGTGTCTTGCAGTGTTTCTAATTTGTTGAAGTGCCTTCTGCTTAGTTACCACATCATAGGTGTGAATATGTCAAGCCGTCCATTTTTTCGTACATATTCCATCCTCGTATCATGACTTTGCTTTTCATCAGAGTAGTGTTCGTCAGTATCATGCATGAATGAGTTCTGAAGAGCGAATGATATTCCTTGTCGGTATGACCTCACAATGCAAAATCAATAAAGTTGAAGGAAATTGGCAAGGCATTGGATGATGGTGGTCCTTCCGAGCAACTGAAATAGAGGTTCTCTATAGATTCTACTCCGCCATCCTCCCAACAAGATTCGCAAGACAACGCAAGGCTAGACAGTCAACGTAGCTGTGTAGATGATGAGCACATCTCCCCTACTCCACCATCACAAGTGCTTGCTCTAACTTGGCACTATTATATGTGGTTGCATGTTGCGTATGATGTCTAGCTTGTATTGCTTCTAACTTTGTTGAATTGCATCTGCTTACTTTACACATAATGCCTGTGAATATGACATGTGTTCCTGTTTCTACATCAGACTACTATTCTTGCATATCCCGCACGAGTCACTTATGATAAGGCACCTTTAAGTCGCCACTGTGATATTGGTTATGTCTTTCATATGATTTCTAGCATGTACTGCTTCTAATTTGTTGAAACGCCATACAGTTTGAACTTGGCAGAGTGATATTGGTTGCATCTTTCATATGGTGTCTAGCTTGCAGTGCTTCTAATTTGTTGAAATGCCTTCTGCTTAGTTACCACATCATAGTTGTGAATATGTCACACCATCCTGTTTTTCATACATATTCCATCCTCGCATCATGTGTTTGCCTTTCATCCGAGTAGTGTTCGTCAGTATCATGCATGAATGAGTTCTGAAGAGCGAATTTTATTCCTTTTTCTTATCGGTTTGACTTCACAATGCAAAATCATTACAGCTGAAGGAAATTAGTCCGGCAGTGGATGATGGTGGTCCTTCGGAGCAACTCAAACAGGGGGTCTCTACAGATTCTACTCCACCATCCTCCCAACAAGATTCACAAGACAGCACAAGGCTGGACAGTCAACGTAGCTATCTAGATGATGAGCACATCTCCCCTACTCCACCATCACAGGTGCTTGCTCTAACTTGACACTATTATATGTGGTTGCATGTTGTGTATGATGTCTAGCTTGTATTGATTCTAACTTGAATTGCATCTGCTTACTTTACACATAATGCCTGTGAATATGACACGTTTTCCTGTTTCTAGAACATACGTGTACATGATGAGCACATCTCCCCTACTCCACCATCACAGGTGCTTGCTCTTACTTGGAACTGTTATACGTGGTTGCGTTTTCCGTATGATGTCTAGTTTGTATTGCTTCTGATTATGTTGAATTGCATCTGCGTAGCTTACAACTTATACCTGCAACGATCACTTACCCATAAGACACATTTAACTTGGGACTGTGATGTAGGTTGCATCTTGCATTGTCTTCTAGCTTGTACTGCTTCTAATTTCTTGAAATGGCACTTACGACGAGACACTTTTTACCTAATAGAGTGATATTGGTTGCATGTTCATATGGTGCCTAGCTTTCATTTCTTCTAATTTTGTTGAAATGCCTTCCGCTTACTGTTTTTTCATACATATTCCATCCTCCTATCGTACATGTGAATATGAAACGCTGTCTTTTTTTGTATATATTCCATCCTCCTATCCTATGCTTGCCTTACATCAAAGTAGTGTTCGTATGTATCATGCATCAACCAGTTATGCAGAGCTAATTTTATTCATCTTCTTGTGGTTTTGATTTCATAAGGCAATATCAGAAAATAGGAAGGAAAAGAGTAAGTTAGGGGATGTTGGTGGTCCTCTGCACCGACGCAAACAAAGACTCTCTAGATTTGCCACTGCTACTGCTAATGAAGTTGAAGTCCCAAGTCTACATGATGAGTTCATCTCCTGTACTCCACCATCGCAGGTGCTTGCTCTAAGTTGACAGTGTGATAATTGGTTTCATGTTGCATATGTTGTCTAGCCTGTATTTCTTCTATTTTGATTAAATTGCACCTGCTGAGTTTATACGTTATACATGTGCATATGACATGGCTTTCTGTGTCTAGAATACACTGCATCTATCTATCATACCATGTTCTTAAATCAAAGTACTGCGGTTGTGTATCCCGCATCAGTCACTCATGATTGGACGCTTTTAACATGGCAGTTTGATAGTGGATGCATCTTGCATTGATTTCTACATTGTATTGCTTCTAATTTTTCGAATTGCCACTTATGACACGACACTTTTAACTTGGCAGAGTAATATTGGTTGCATCTTTCATATGGTGTCTAGCTTGCATTACTTCTATTTTCTTGAAAATCCTTCTGCTTAGTTTGCACATCGTAGCTGTGAATATGTCATGCCGTCCTGTTTTTCTTACATATTCCATCCTCATACGGTTGTCTTACATCAAAGTATTGCTTGTCTGTATCATGCATCAATGAGTTCTGAAGAGTGATTTTATTCTTTTGTGTTGTGGGTACAGCTTGCCATGGCAAAGTCAAAAAGAGCAAGGAAAATAATATAGTAGGGAGTGCTGTTACTCGTCGGATGAAACGGAAAAGGTTCTGCCGTCGAGATTCTGCTGGTACTTATAGTGCAGTAGAAGGTCCAAGTCAACCGGCTAAATCTACAAACACAATATCACCTGCTCCACCAGCTGCATCATCCGCTTCAACTGTACCAGCATCTCAACCAGTTACTCGTTCGTTTGCTCCAGAACTGGCCACTTCCCAAGCTGCCTTCACACCTAACACTACTTCCAAAGCACTGCTGACACAACATGACTTGGCAAGATCAGATGAACCTCATGAGCATCAACACCAAGACGGTACCTGACCGAGTCAAGTTGCAGTTGCATGCTCCTTTATATGTACTCTTACAGTTTGATGTACACTAACACTTTCCATATTCGTTGTTCAACTAGCACCACGGCGCAAGCGGAAACAGACATCAGGGATAATGCTTGACAGATTAACAAAATCTAATGGAGGAAGAATGGAGATCCATTTTGAGGTAGGTTTAAAAAGGCCACGTGATGCTACAGAGTCAGCCAAGTTAGTATCAGAGGCAGCAGTTGTCGTTAGGTGTCATGCACGTATCCTCCCAATGTGGATCTAGTATAGGAATGAGAAAGACAATACCTAGTTTAACACCTTCCTTGACCATTTATTTGTAAGTAATGTTATTCATCACAATTAGTAATATTGTCTTGCTCTGTCCCATACTTTCTAGCTTCCTCCTAATAAGACTCACATTCTTTTTTCAACAGATGAGGTTCAAGTTGGATCCAAATGATGATGCAACTAAACAAGCATGCACTCATGTTTTTCAGTCTGCTCTGCGACAGTATCGGTACCACCTTAGAAAATCTCACTTTGAAGGCAAGGCTATTTATGTATGTGCCTTACAAGTGTATCTTCTTCTAGGCTAACTGTTTGAAGAACAAAATCAACCATTCTAAAGTGAAATTCCAACAGACAACAGGATCTCGTAGCTATATTGCACACTGTGAGGCTCTCCTAAATAGATGCTGCTTCCTTATTTTTTGTGTGCCATATTATCGTATCTATATTGACTTGTTCCAAATACAGAGGAAAGCCCGTGTAGACCAAAAAGAACCTGAACCGAATGCAGTGCAAATCTTCAAGGATTGCCACACCAGCAAGATGAAGGGCATGAGCACACCAGTTCAAGCCGCTGTTGTAAGTCCTTATTCCTCCTGCCTTGAACTGATTGGTATTGTGATGTGTTCATTTAACTACTTGGTTTGCAGCCAATGTCAGTTACTCTGTTCACTTTTATTCACAGTTGTCTTAACGTATCATTTCACCTTACATGGTTTAAAAGTGATGAAGGATATACTTTTGGTCTTGATCCGTAATCTAGTTGTTATGTTCACGTGCGCACACAATGATAAAATAGTCTGTTCGTTTTATATCTGTTTGCCCATGATATGAATGATGTCATACTATGTTCATCCTACTTTAAACCATCTCTCTTTATCCTTAGATGTCAACGAATGTGAGGAAATAGACAATACAGTAGGCATGCTACATGGACATATGTTCCGAAAGTGATTTTATTATGTAGTTGGCACTACAATACATGCTAATGTATTACAGTAGTTCACCAAAATAAGTTATGTATAAACGTTAACCTACTTTGTTTGTTTTTGTCTCATTAGTAACTTATCTGGTACACTAATCTACAAGTTCAAACTTTCAGGAAGCTATGGAACTTATGATTGAACAGCCACAACCACCTGGAGGTGACGAGGCTACTACAGGCACAATGTCACCTCTTGCTGCAGTGCGTCAGTATCTCTCCACTAACAGTGCAAAAAGCACCTTCCTGCGTAATTCTGGGTTGGTTGTCAAGGCAACCTCGTCCAAATCGCCTACTGAACAAAATCTTCCTACTAGACAGAGTGATATATCTGTGCTCCAGACACAAGTCCAATCCCTAATGGACGTTGTTTTGGAAACAAGAACAGTGGTTGAGAAATGTCGTCAAGATATGAATGGTTTTGAAACCAGACTATCAGACATTCGCTTCGTTGTTCAAGAGCAATGGCGGAAAAAAGGTGGAGATCATGCAGCTCCATCAGATTCTACAGCCTGAAACATTAGCACTCAGGTCAAATGATCTGTGCTTCTATACATCTGATGGTGCTTTTATCTGGAAGGACTGTAAACTTTATGCCAACAGGCCTTTTGTTGTATGGTTGGAATTTATTTTGTTGTGATACAACATTTATGATGCTGCCTCAGGCTGCAGTAATTACGATGCTATTTTTGTATAGTGTAGGTTTATCTTAGTAATGTATTCGGCCGAAACCTTCGTAGGAGCCCAACATGCCAACATTCGTCGGGCCCATTCCAATTGGGCTAAAAACGATTACGGGCTGAAATTGGCATGTAGCCCACTAAAAATATTTGGGCCTAAATCAGCATAAGCTTTCATATTTTTCTGGTAGGCTTGTGCCCATAGTGGGCCTTTAACAGGCCTAAACATAATTTGGGCCCTCAGTAAAAATAGGCCGTTTACAGGTGTAAATATCTCGAGCCCATAAAAAACATGGGACTTCAATAAACAGAAAGTGAGATTGGGCCCTGATTGTGCCAAATAACCCACTGGACTTAGCAGGCCGAAATGGTGGCCCATTTACGATGCGGATCTTTGACAGGCCGAAATTCGGACGGGCCGTAAATGCGCCAACCTAATACACGGACCTTTAACAGGCCAGAACTTCGGTCAGGCTAGATTATCGTCATTTTTATATGGGCCGTTAATGGGCCCGATATGACGTTGGGCCACATATGGCCCATGGTTTACGTCCGGCGTTAACATGGCGAAAATGACAACAGGCCGAAAGTGGCCCAAAGCTATAGTGGGCCTCTAACAGGCCGAATGTCAGACATGGACGAATATGACCCAAATCCTTCACGGTCGTTTATGGGCCGAAAGTTTGGATGGCCTGTAAATGGGCCCAAATGAAGTCGGACCTTTAACAGGCCGGAAATACACCGGGTCGTAATTCGGCCCAATTACTTAGCAGACTGCTAATGAGCCAGAAGTGACCATGGGCCGCGTTGATGACAAGTTTAGGACAGGCCGTGACGGGCTGATTTGACAGAGAATGTTGGGCCTTTAGCTGGGCCGGCCCATTATGGTTTGCAGAATCTTGTGGGCCTTTAGCTGGGCCGGCCCATTGTGGTCCGCAAAATCTTGTGGGCCTTTAGCTGGGCCGGCCCATTATGGTCTGCAAAATCGTGTGGGCCTTTAGCTGGGCCAGCCCATTATGGTCCGCTAAATTTTGTGGGCCTTTAGCTAGGCCGTCCCATTATGGTCCGCTAAATCTTATGGGCCTTCGGTTGGGCCGGCCCATTTAAACTTTGTGGGACACTTTTGGGCCGGTCCACGTGTCAACATATCATAGGCCCATCTCGACTGTTGGATGAGTGACACCTGTGCCAACGCGGAGCTGACGCGTGGATCCGTCAGCCAATGAGAATTTTACACATGGAAAATCGGCATTGGTCGTGGCGGTTAACGGGTTATCGGATCCAAAATCCAACCTGATAGCTTAACGGTGTTCCGTTACGGTGGATGCCACATGTCGGCCACCCTTTATGAAAGCACTTCTGTGACGCGCGATTTATCGTCATGGAAGTGGACACTTCCGTGATGATAATTTTGGCAATGTCATGGAACACTTCTACGACAGCACATGTATGACTATCTAGATTCTGTCATAAATTTGTCATGGATGTACATGCATGACAGAAAACACGACCTACTGTGACAAACACGTATCATCACGGAAGTGTATTTTTTTTGTAGTGTGAGGCTCGCGGTGGCTATCGTTATGTTCTCACCCTCATTGATGACTTAAGTAGATATGGGTATGTATACTTAATCAAACACAAGTATGAGACCTTTGAAAATTTCAAGGAATTTCAGAGTGAGGTAGAGAATCAACGTGACAGGAAAATAAAGTTCTTATGATCAGATCGTGGAGGGGAATACTTGAGTCACGAGTTTGGCACACACTTAAGGAAATGTGGAATTGTTTCACAACTCACGCCGCCTAGGACACCTCAGCGTAATGGTGTGTCCGAACGTCGTAATCGCACTCTATTGGATATGGTGCGATCTATGATGTCTCTTACCGATCTACCGCTATCATTTTGGGGTTATGCTTTCGAGACTGTCACATTCACTTTAAATAGGGCTCCGTCGAAATCCGTTGAGACGACACCGTATGAATTATGGTTTGGGAAGAAACATAAGCTGTCATTTCTAAAAGTTTGGGGATGTGATGCTTATGTCAAGAAACTTCAACCTGAAAAGCTCGAAACCAAGTCGGAAAAATGCGTCTTCATAGGATACCCTAAAGAAACTATTGGGTATACCTTCTACCTCAGATCCGAGGGCAAGGTCTTTGTTGCCAAGAATGGATCCTTTCTGGAGAAAGAGTTTCTCTCGAAAGAAGTAAGTGGGAGGAAAGTACAACTCGATGAGGTACTGCCTCTCGAACCAGAGAGTAGCGCATCTCAGGAAGATGTTTCTGTGGTGCCTGCACCGACTAGAGAGGAAGTTAATGATGATGCATGAAACTTTGGATCAAGTTGCTACTGAACTTTGTAGGTCCACAAGGACACGTTCCGCACCAGAGTGGTACGGCAACCCTGTCCTGGAAATCATGTTGTTAGACAACGGTCAACCTTCAAACTATGAAGAAGCGATGGCGGGCCCGGATTCCAACAAATGGCTTAAGGCCATGAAATCCAAGATAGGATCCATGTATGAAAACGAAGTATGGACTTTGATAGACTTGCCCGATGATCGGCAAGCCATAGAGAATAAATGGATCTTTAAGAAGAAGACCGACGCGGATGGTAATGTGACCATCTATAAGGCTCGGCTTGTTGCTAAGGGTTATCGACAAGTTCAAGGGGTTGACTACTGTAATGCCCGGATAATTAAGCTACAATAAAACTCTGTTAATGATGCCACATCACCTACATTACTATTGCTAATCTCTTGTTAGATCAAAACCGATTCGAAAATCAATTCAAAATATGGCAAGCAACAAAAGTTTTCAAACATTGAAACAAAAATGTTCGGTGGGTGCCAAATATTGCACTGGTAATTATTGTGGAGAAAACTTTTCTTTAGAAAGTGCCTAAATATTTTAAAGTGAAATAAAACAGTAAAGGAAAATTATATAAAATAAAACAAAACAAACAAAAGATAAAAAACAAAGGAAATCCCCTGGCCCAACTGGGCCTTGGCCCAGCCGGACGGCCCGTCTACCCCGTGGCCTACTTACCCCCACCCCAACCGTAACCCTAGACCGAACCCACCACTCTCCCCCACTCGCTCTCTCCCTCTCCCCCACCACTCTCGATCCCATCTAGATCGGGGTGGGGAACAAACCACGCCGCCGCCGATCGGACCCTGTCGGAGCCGCCTCGTCGGAACGGACCTCCCCGCCGGACTGCCTCCCATCGCACGCCGTCCCCGACCTCCTCCCCGCGCCCCACTGCCCATTCCCTACGGCCCCAGTGAGCCCCGTCTCTCTTCCTCTGCGCTCGCGCCGCGCGCCTACCCCCCTGCAGTCCCCGCCGACCACCGGGCCGCCCTACCGCAGCTCCGCGCTCGCCGCGGCCCCTCCCTCGTGCCGCGCCGGGGCCTCACCCCCCTCACCCCGGCTTCGCCTCGCTTCGCCCTGCCTCTGTCCTCGCAATGCCACCGCGCCCAACGCACGATCTGCACGCGCCCCGCCCCCGCCACCACGCGCCCACTCTGGTAGCGGTTAGCACGCCGCGCCGTGCCCGCTCGACCGCTCCTCTCGCTGCACCCCCACGCCGCTTGTTGCTCCCGCCGCTGGCTCCTGCTGCGCTGCTGCTGCTGCTTTTGCTACTGCCGCCGCTGCTCCTCCCTTCCCCTGCTCCCCGATGTTGCACTCGTCGCGACGTCCCGCCTCTGCCGCTCTGCCCAGTACGCCGCTGCTCCGTTGCGTCGCGCCGTCCGCCGCCCGCGTCCACGGTCCGGACCACGGCATCGGCAGCGCCCGCGTCGGCCGGCTACGTCGGCCGCGCCTGCTCAACTCCCGCTGCCGGCGATCACTCCCGCATCAGTGCCCGTTTGGGCTGGGCGCCAGTGCCCCTGCCCCCGCACGCCCGTAACACGCCCGACCCGTTAGGCTCCCAGGGGCCTATGACAAGGGGGCCCCACCCCAGAACGTTTTTTAAGAATTAAAATAATTAATTAACTTAATTAATCCTGATTAGATTAGCCTAATTAATTAATTAACCTGACTAATCTGTAATTTAAACTAATTAAATTGGTTAATTAGTTAACAGTGTATGACAGTGGGACCCACACGTCAGTGTGACCGGTCAACACCCCGTTGACTGCTGACATCATGATGATGTCATGATGACATCAACAAACACTATTCTGGATCATGTTGATTTAAAATAATTAAATAAATTCTAAAAATGATTAAATCTTTTAAAATTAATATAAAATAAACCGTAGCTCGGATGGAAAAACTTTGTACATGAAAGTTGCCCAGAACAACGAGACAAATCCAGATACGCAGCTCGTTTGTCCGCCACACATCCCTAGCATAGCGAACATGCAACTTTCCCCCTCTGGCTCATCTGTCCGAAAACGCGAAACACCGGGAATACTTTCCCGGTTGTTTCCCCCCTTCGCCGGTATCACCTCCTACTGCGTTAGGGCACACCTAGCACCGTTACTTGTCATGTCATGCATCAATATGCATCTGTTTGCATTGTATTCAATGTTTCTTCCTCCTCTTCTCTCCGGTAGACTACGAGACTGACGCCGCTGTTGGTGCCCCGACCGACTACGTTGTTGACGACCCCTACTTGCCAGAGCAACCAGGCAAGGCCCCCCTTGATCACCAGATATCGCCTATTCTTCTCTCTACTGCTTGCATTAGAGTAGTGTAGCATGTTATTGCTTTCCGTTAATCCTATCCTGATGCATAGCCTGTCATTGTTGCTACAGTTATTGATACCTTACCTGCAATCCTAAATGCTTAGTATAGGATGCTGGTTTATCATCAGTGGCCCTACATTCTTGTCCGTCTGCCATGCTATACTATCGGGCCGTGATCACTCGGGAGGTGATCACATGTGTATACTTATACATAATATATGATACTTGTGGTGACTAAAGACGGGTCGGCTCATAGAGTACCCGCGAGTGATTCACGGATTGGGTTCGAAAGGACATTTGTCCCGACGGCCCTCTGAGTGAACCTTTGTGGCAGAGCGACAGGGCAGGTTGAGACCACCTAGGAGAGAGGTGGGCCTGACCCTGGTCGGCGTCCACGGTTAATTCAATTAACATGCTTAACGAGATCTGGGTATTTGATCTGAGTATGGCCAGCCTATACGCAGTAACCAACTACGCGGGAACAGTTATGGGCACTCGACGTCATGGTATCAGCCGAAGCCTTCGTGACGTCAGCGACTGAGCGGCGCGTGTCGGATTGGACCGTAAGCCTGCTCTTGTATTAAGGGGGCTAGGTCTGCTTCCGGCCGCCCAAGTTGGTATCAGAGCCGACTGCCTGTAGGAATCCCCCTTCCACACTCCTTGGCCGAAGTCGAGTCTAGACATTGCAAAAAAATTTACTAACATGGCTGTGTGTCTTACGGGCCCACATCGCCATTTGGGTGGTATTAGGATCTTTTACTCGTCTATCTTTACTCTGGGACTTTGGACTCTCTTCTACTCGGGTTAAACGAATTTACTAACTCTAACATTAGGATCTGGTGACCACATTCACCCCAAAGTTGGATAAGCCCTAGTTATTCCTTAGAGTAGTATTTTGAACAATATCCACACTGTCATTTGACTCCTTTGAAACATCTTTGTTTTCAGATGGAACCCACGAGGCAGGTCATGCGCCACATGACGGCCATTGGTGTCTCAGGATCACCTGATGTGTTAGTTGAGAGATGACCTATCTGGGTTATCGCTGGCACCCTGAGTACACCGTGTACGAGTAGTACCAAGACTTTAACCAGGAGCAGTACCGTGCCATCGTCCACCTCTACTCTCGGGAGTATGACTCCACTACCGTGCTGCACACTGCTCATGGTGTTGGAGTGACTATCGACATGGCAGTCCATGATGCTTCTTGTGCTGCTCTGACACATCTTCGTGGAGATTATCGGGAGTTGGACACCTCCCCTTTCAGGCACATTGCTATCGCATCCGGTGTTGGTGCGGAGGGATACTACACTGCTGCCTACTCCACTTTCACCCGAGAGCCCTTCTACCATCAGAACATGGTTCTGCATGCTGATGGGCTGGATAGAGCTAACCAAGCTCTTCGCCACGAGTTGTACACCACCCGTCAGCACCTTTACCGTGCTCTGACGCTGTTGCACCCCCTTGTCCGATCTGGTGATGTGTCGCGTTCTGTGATTTACCCAGCCAGGACCGTGATGCCCCGGGGTATCGGCTGGCCAGATGTGGGAGGCTACTCTCCCGCACTTGGTCCTCTTCTGCCACCTAAGCGTCGGGTTCTGCATCAGAGTACCCGCGGACCCCAAGCTACTGACGTGGAGGACTTCCCGTCGCGTCACTACCAGCTATTAGGCTACACCTACCTCCACAGTTCCTCTTGGGACTGATGTAGTCTTGCTTATTAGTATTAGGTGCCTTCGTCGCGAGCCTACGTGCCGCCTATGATGTCTTTAGTCTTTGTACTGAACTCTGTGTACCGAACTCGATGCATGATCCCATTTGTAAGATATGCTGACTACTATGTAGTATCTATCGTGCTTCTTTCATTGTGCATGCTTCATCGTGAATGATGCTTGTCTTTGCAAATTTCTCAGTGCTGAACTACCCATGTTATATTTTAGCGGGATGGTTAGACTAGGTGGTCGTGGTCGTGGTGGCTATGCCCCACCTCCGCCTGAGTACATGACTGGTATGATCCAACAGCTCGAGATGAGTCGTCGGTTCATGGAGAATATGATAGCTCAGTTTCCTCACCCCAATATGAACCAGCAGTCAGCCCAAGTGACTCTGCAGGATTTCATGCACCTCAACCCAACCGTCTACTGCAGCTCAACTCAGCCTCTGGATGCTGATGACTGGCTCCGTGACATCACCTATGAGATGGAGTCTGCTGATGTAGCCCCTACCAGCTATGTCACCTTTGCTTACTTCTTATTGAAGGGACCCGCTGCTCAATGGTGGGACAGCCACAAGCGTACTCTGCCGGTTGGAACAATCATCACCTGGCCAGACTTCCAAGCTGCTTTCCGTGCCCGCTTCATTCCTCAGGGAGTCATGGACCGGAATAAGCGTGAGTTCCGCAACCTCACCCAAGGCAACAAAACTATGGAAGCTTATTAGCGGGAGTTTCTGGATTTATCCCGCTATGCTGAAGAAGACATTGCAACTAATGCATGCAGACAGGAGAAGTTCCATGATGGCCTCCAAGCTGACATCAAGCTCGCACTTCTAGTGCATGGCTTTGCTGATTTCGCCACCTTGGTGAACAAGGTCATCAATGTCGAAACTGGTCTGCAGGAACACCAAAATTCTCACAGGCGCAACCGTGACACAGTCTCATCTTCGGGCCCGTCCTCGCAGAAGCGTAGGATATGGATTCCCAACAGCATGTACCAGCCAACTGCACCTGCTCCAAGGCAGACCTATGTTGCACCTTCTCTGCCTCCTCCACCATCTAGGCATCCAAGGCTTCTAGCTCCACCACCCCGAGCTCATATTCCCACTCCCAATAATGGTCTCTGCTACAAGTGTGGTCAACCAGGTCACCGTGCCAGAGACTACCATCAGAATCAACTGGCCCTTCCTGCAACTGGCCGTGGAAGCAACCAGCCCCGCAACAACAATGCCAAGTCTTATGGTCGTGTTCATGCCAACCACGTTGATCTCAATGAAGTTCTAGACCAGCCTGCTACTGTGATGGCTACACTCCTCGTAAATTCAGTACCAGCATCCGTTTTATTTTATATAGGTGCATCACATTCATTCATGTCAGAAGATTTTGCATGCTTGCACGACATTAAATGCAAGGACATGAACGTTTCGCTATTAGTACACACCCCTGCGGGCCAATGTCGGACCTCCATGATTTGCAATGATGTCCCCGTTGAAATCGAAGGGCTAGAATTCCTTGTCTCTCCCATCATACTGAAGTCTTGTGGCATTGACCTCATTCTGGAAATGGATTGGTTGAAAGCGCATACTGCTTCTATAGTTTGTGCCACTAAGACTGTCCATCTGCTACACCCTTCTGATGAAATAATTACTTACCAGGCTCATCTGGTTCAGAATGCCGAGGCACGGCTTTATGCCTTGAATGCATTGAACGCTGCACCACTCTACAACATTGAAAGCATTCCCGTCGTTCACGAATTCCAAGACGTCTTTCCTGAAGAACTTCCAGGGATTCCCCCTGCTAGAACTTACGAATTAATCATTGACTTGAAACCAGGCACCACCCCTATAGCCAAACAACCCTACAAGATGCCGCCGCATGAACTCATTGAGCTTAAGGAGGAAATCGACAAATCTCTTCGCAAAGGTTTCATTCGTCCTAGTTGCTCTCCTTGGGGAGCACCTTCTCTCTTTGTTAAGAAGAAGGATCAGACAAACCGATTGGTCCAAGATTATCGTCCTATTAACCAAGCCACCATTCAGAACAAATATCCCCTCCCTCGGATCAATGATCTGTATGATCAACTGGCTGGTTCATCAGTGTTCTCCAAACTCGACTTGAGGTTGGGTTACCACCAGATCCGTGTTTGTGAAGAGGATATCCCAAAGACCACCTTCGTGACTCGGTATGGATCATACGAGTACACCATCATGTCTTCTGGCTTAACCAATGCTCCAGCCACCTTCTCTCGTCTAATGAACTACATATTCATGGATTACCTCGACAAGTTCGTCGTGGTTTATCTGGATGATATCCTTGTATTTTCCAAGAACAAAGAAGAACATGCTGAACATCTTCGTCTTGTGCTGGAAAAGCTTCGAGAGCATCAACTCTACGCTAAGTATTCCAAGTGTGAATTTTGGCTCCCCGAAGTAACCTATCTTGGGCATGTCATCTCCAAGGATGGTATTACTGTCAACCCTGAACGAGTCCAGGCTATTCTCGATTGGACTCCTCCAAAGAATGTCAAGCAAGCCCGAAGTTTTCTCGGTCCCGCCAGCTATTGCCGTTGATTCATTGAGAACTTCTCCAAGATCGCCAAGCCTCTGACTAACCTGTTGCATAAGGGTGTCAAGTTCCAATGGACAGACAAGTGTCAGGAAAGTCTCCAGGCGCTCAAAGACAAGTTGACTTCTGCCCCAGTGCTTGCTCCACCTGATACTAAGGACTTCGTCATTTACTGCGATGCTTCCCGTCAAGGATTTGGCTGTGTCCTAATGCAAGAGCGCAGAGTGATTGCTTATGCCTTTCGTCAACTATGCCCTCACGAAGAAAACTATCCAGTTCACGACCTCGAGCTTGCTGCTATCATTCGTGCTCTAAAGCAGTGGCGACATTACCTTCTCGATAATCGTTGCGAGATCTTCACCAACCACCAAAGTCTGAAGTATCTATTTACTCAGCCAGACCTGAACCTCCCTCAGCAGAGATGGATGGCGACTGTTGCAGACTTTGACATGGGTATATCCTATACCCCAGGAAAGGCTAATGTAATGGTTGATGCCTTGAGCCGCAAGTCTTTCTGCAACCACCTCTAGGTTCACAAAGTTCAGCCCTCGCTTGTTGAAGAATTCAGAAAGCTGAACCTCCATATAGTTCCTCCGGGTGCACTCGCTCCCCCTCCCCCGAGTTCCGCAAGATGAACCTCCATGTTGTTACCCAGGGTTCTCTCAATACCCTGGTTGCTAAACCAGATCTCATGAACAACATCAAAATGATATAGAAGTATGACTCTCAAGCCCACAAGATCAAGCGCTACCTCGCAGATGGAAAGCCCTCATTCTTCACTATTGCTGATGATGACACCTTGTACTTCAACGGCCGCCTAGTGGTGCCATGTTCAGAGGAAAGCCAGGATATGACACAGGAGGTTACACAAGAAGCTCATGATACGCCTTTATCTATTCATCCCGGTAGTACAAAGATGTACCAAGACATCCGTCAGAGATTCTGGTGGTCTAATATGAAGCAAGACATTGGTCGTTATGTTGCTGAGTGTGACGTTTGCCGTCGTATCAAAGCTGAACATCAAAGGCCTGGTGGAACTCTGCAGCCTATCTCTATTCCTGAATGGAAATGGGACCATGTTGAAATGGACTTCATCACTGGATTTCCTAAATCGCAGAAAGATAATTATGCTATTCTTGTCGTCATTGTCCGGCTTTCTAAAGTTGCACATTTTCTGGCGGTCAAAGAAACAATCACTGCTAGTCAGCTTGCAACTCTCTACATGTCCAGAATTGTTTCACTTCACAGTATTCCACTGGTTATCAGTTCAGACTGTGGCGGCTTATTCACTTCAAGATTCTGGGCAAGTTTCTAAGAAGCTATGGGAACTCATCTGTCGTTCAATACTGCGTTTCATCCTCAGTCGCAAGGACAAGTTGAACGTGTCAACCAAGTTCTCGAAGACATGCTTCGAGCTTTTGTAATTTCCTTCGGCAAGAAATGGGAGGAATCTCTTCCGTATGCCGAGTTCTCTTATAATAATAGCTATCAAGTTAGTCTGAAGATGGCCCCCTTCGAAGTGTTATATGGATGAAAGTGTCGAACTGAAGGAAATATGCACTAGAGGCAATAATAAAGTTGTTATTTATATTTCCTTATATCGTGATAAAGGTTTATTATTCATGCTAGAATTGTATTTACCGGAAACTTAGTACATGTGTGAATACATAGACAAACAGAGTCTCACTAGTTTGCCTCTACTTGACTATCTCGTTGAATGAATGATGGTTATGTTTCCTAACCATAGACATGAGTTGTCATTTGATTAACGGAATCACATCATTAGAGAATGATGTGATTGACTTGACCCATCCGTTAGCATAGCACGACGAACGTTTAGTTTGTTGCTATTGCTTTCTCCATAACTATACATGTTCCTATGACTATGAGATCATGCAACTCCCGAATACCGGAGGAACACTATGTGTGCTACCAAACGTCACAACGTAACTGGGTGATTATAAAGGTGCTCTACAGGTGTCTCTGATAGTGCTTGTTGAGTTGGCATAGATCAAGATTAGGATGTGTCACTCCGATTCTCGGTGAGGTATCTCTGGGCCCTCTTGGTAATGCACATCACTATAAGCCTTGCAAGCAATGTGACTAATGAGTTAGTTGCGAGATGATGCATTACAGAATGAGTAAAGAGACTTGCCGGTAACGAGATTGAACTAGGTATTGAGATACCGACGATCGAATCTCGGGCAAGTAACATACCGATGACAAAGGGAACAACATATACCGTTATGCGGTTTGACCGATAAAGATCTTCGTAGAATATGTAGGAGCCAATATGAGCATCCAGGTTCCGCTATTGTTTATTGATCGGAGATGAGTCTCGGTCATGTCTACATAGTTCTCGAACTCGTAGGGTCCGCACGCTTAACATTCAGTGACGATCGGTATTATGAGTTTATGTGTTTTGATGTACCGAAGGTTGTTCGGAGTCCCGAATGAGATCAGGGACATGACGAGGAGTCTCGAAATGTTCGAGACGTAAAGATCGATATATTGGAAGGCTATATACGGACATCGCAAAGGTTCTGAGTGGTTCAGGTATTTATTAGAGTACCGGAGAGTTACGGGAATTCACCGGGGAGTATATGGGCCTTATTCGGCTTTAGGGGAAAGAGAGAGGGGGAGGCTGCGCGCCTCCCAAGGCCTAGTCTGAATTAGACTAGGGGGAGGGGCGACGCCCCCTCCTTCCTTCTCTTGTCTTTTCCCTTTCCTTCTCTCCTACTCCTACTACATGGAAGGGGGGAATCCTACTCCCAGTGGGAGTAGGACTCCCCAGGGCGCGCCATAGTAGAGGGCCGGCCCTCCCCCTCCTCCACTCATTTATATACGGGGGAGGGGGCACCCCATGAACACACAAGTTGACCAGTTGATCTTTTAGCCGTGTGCGGTGCCCCCTTCCACCATAATCCACCTCGGTCATATCATAGCGGTGCTTAGGCGAAGCCCTGCGTCGGTAGCATCATCATCACCGTCATCACGTTGTCGTGCTGACGAAACTCTCCCCTGAAGCTCTGCTGGATCAGATTTCATGGGACGTCACCAAGCTGAACGTGTGCTGAACTCGGAGGTGTGCGTTCGAAACTTGGATCGGTCGGATCATGAAGATGTACGACTACATCGACCGCATTCTCATAACGCTTCCGCTTATGGTCTACGAGGGTACGTGGACGACACTCTCCCCTCTCATTGCTATGCATCACCATGATCTTGCGTGTGCGTAGGAATTTTTTTGAAATTACTACGTTCCCCAACAATGGCATTAGAGCCAGGTTTATGCGTAGATGTTATATGCACGAGTAGAACACAAAGGAGTTGTGGGCGTGGGTATATACATATTGCTTTCCATCACTAGTTGATTCTTAATTCGGCGGTATTGTTGGATGAAGCGGCCCAGACCGACATTACGCGTACGCTTACGCGAGACTGGTTCTACCGACGTGCTTCGCACACAGGTGGCTGGTGGGTGTCAGTTTCTCCAACTTTAGTTGAATCGGATTCAATGAACAGGGTTCTTTCTGAAGATCAAAAAGCAATCACTATACCACGTTGTGGTTTTTGATGCGTAGGTAAGAAAGGTTCTTGCTCAGCCCGTAGCAGCCACGTAAAACTTGCAACAACAAAGTAGAGGACGTCTAACTTGTTATTGCAGGGGCTTGTTGTGATGTGATATGGTCAAGACGTGATGAGATATAAGTTGTTGTATGAGATGATCATGTTTTTGTTGAAGTTATCGGCAACTGGCAGATGCCTTACTGTTGTCTATTTATTGCATAAGATGCAAGCGCCAAATAATTGCTTTACTTTATCACTATGCAATAGCAATAATTGCAAGAGCAATAGTTGGTGAGACGACCATGTGATGACACATTGATAGAGATCAAGATGATGGAGATCATGGTGTCATGCCGGTGAAGATAGAGATCATGATGGTACTTTGGAGATGGAGATCAAAGGCGCAAGCTGATCATGGACATATCATGTCACATATTTTGATTGCATGTGATGTTTATCCATTATGCATCTTATTTTTCTTAGTTCGGGGGTAGCATTATAAGATGATCTCTCACTAAATTTCAAGGTATAAGTGTTCTCCCTGACTATGCACCGTTGCGACAGTTCGTCGTGCCGAGACACCACGTGATGATCGGGTGTGATAAGCTCTGTGTTCACATACAACGGGTGCAAGCCAGTTTTGCACATGCGGAATACTCAGGTTAAACTTGATAAGCCTAGCATATGCAGATATGGCCTCGGAACACTGGAGACCGAAAGGTCGAGCGTGAATCATATAGTAGATATGATCAACATAGTGATGTTCACCATTGAAAACTAGTCCATCTCACGTGATGATCGGACATGGTTTAGTTGATTTGGATCACGTGATCATTTAGATGACTAGAGGGATGTCTATCTAAGTGGGATTTCTTAAGTAATATGATTAATTGAACTTTAGTTTATCATGAACATAGTCCTGATAGTATTTGCATAACTATGTTGTAGATCACTAGCTCGCGATGTAGCTCCCCGTTTATTTTGATATGTTCCTAGAGAAAAACTAAGTTGAAAGATGTTAGTAGCAATGATGCAGATTGGATCCGTGCTTTGAGAATTATCCTCATTGCTGCACAGAAGAATTATGTCCTTGATGCACCGCTAGGTGACAGACCGATTGCAGGAGCAGATGCAGACGTTATGAATGTTTGGCGAGCTCGATATGATGACTACTTGATAGTCTAGTGCACCATGCTTTACGGCTTAGAATCGGGGCTTCAAAGACGTTTTGAATGCCACAGAGCATATGAGATGTTCCAAGAGTTGAAATAGTATTTCAGACTCATGCCCACGTTGAAAGGTATGAGACCTTTGACAAGCACTTTGCCTACAAGATGGAGGAGAATAGCTTAGCTAGTGAGCATGTGCTCAGAATGTCTGAGTACTACAATCACTTGAATCAAGTGGGAGTTAATCTTCGAGATAAGATAGTGATTTACAGAGTTCTCTAGTCACTATCACCAAGTTACTGGAACTTCGTGATGAACTAGAATATGCAAGGGATAACAGAAATGATCCCCAAGCTCTTCGTGATGCTGAAATCGACGAAGGTAGAAATCAAGAAAAGCATCAAGTGTTGATGGTTGACAAGACCACTAGTTTCAAGAAAAGGGCAAAGGGAAGAAGGGGAACTTCAAAAAGAACGGTAAGCAAGTTGTTGCTCAAGTGAAGAAGCCCAAGTCTAGACCTAAGCCTGAGACTAAGTGCTTATACTACAAAGGGACTGGTCACTGGAAGCAGAACTGCCCCAAGTATTTGGCGGATAAGAAGGATGGCAAAGTGAACAAAGGTATATTTGATATACATGTTATTGATGTGTACTTTACTAGTGTTTATAGCAACCCCTCAGTATTTGATACTAGTTTAGTTGCTGAGATTAGTAACTCGAAACGGGAGTTGCAGAATGAACAAAGACTAGTTAAGGGTGAAGTGATGATGTGTGTTGGAAGTGGTTCCAAGATTGATATGATCATCATCGCACACTCCCTATACTTTCGGGATTAGTGTTGAACCTAAATAAATGTTATTTGGTGTTTGTGTTAAGCATGAATATGATTTGATCATGTTTATTACAATATGGTTATTCATTTAAAGTCAGAGAATAATTGTTGTTCTGTTTACATGAATAAAACCTTCAATGGTCTTACACCCAAGGTGAATGGTTTATTGAATCTCGATCATAGTAATACACATATTCATAATATTGAAGCCAAAATATGCAAAGTTAATAATCATAGTGCAAATTATTTGTGGCACTACCATATAGGTCAAATTGGTGTGAAGCGCATGAAGAAAATCCATGTTGATGGGCTTTTGGAATCACTTGATTATGAATCAGTTGATGCTTGTGAACCATGCCTCATGGGCAAGATGACTAAGACTCCGTTCTCCGGAGCAATGGAGCGAGCAACAGACTTGTCGAAAATAATACATACTGATGTATGCAGTCCGATGAGTGTTGAGGCTCGCGGCAGGTATCGTTATTTTCTGACCTTCATAGATGATTTGAGTAAGATATGGGTATATCTTCTTGATGAAACATAAATCTAAAACATTTGAAAAGTTCAAATAATTTCAGAGTGAAGTGGAAAATCATCATAACAAGAAAATAAAGTTTCTACAATCTGATCATGGAGGAGAATATTTGAGTTACGAGTTTGGTCTTCATTTGAAACAATGTGGAATAGTTTTGCAACCCGCGCCACCTGGAACACCACAACGTAATGGTGTGTCCGAACATCATAACCGTACTTTATTAGATATGGTGCAATCTATGATGTCTCTTACCTATTTACCATTATCATTTTGGGGTTATGCATTAGAGACAGCTGCATTCACGTTAAATAGGGCACCATCTAAATCCGTTGAGACGACGCCATATGAACTGTGGTTTGGCAAGAAACCAAAGTTGTCGTTTCTTAAAGTTTGGGGTTGTAATGCTTATGTGAAAACATTTCATCCTGATAAGCTCAAAACCAAATCAGAGAAATGTGTCTTCATAGGATACACAAAGGAGACAGTTGGGTACACCTTCTATCACAGATCCGAAGGCAAGACATTCGTTGCTAAGAATGGATCCTTTCTAGAGGAGTTTCTCTCGAAAGAAGTGAGTGGGAGGAAAGTAGAACTTGATGAGGTAACTGTACCTGCTCCCTTATTGGAAAGTAGTTCATCACAGAAATCTGTTCCTGTGACTCCTACACCAATTAGTGAGGAAGCTAATGATGATGATCATGTAACTTCAGATCAAGTTACTGCCAAACCTCGTAGGTCAACCAGAATGGATCTACACCAGAGTGGTACGGTAATCCTGTTCTGGATGTCATGTTACTTAACCATGACAAACCTACGAACTATGAGGAAGCGATGATGAGCCCAGATTCCGCGAAATGGCTTGAGGCCATGAATCCGAGATGGGATCCATGTATGAGAACAAAGTATGGACTTTGATTGACTTGCCCGATGATCAGTGAGTAATTGAGAATAAATGGATCTTCAAGAGGAAGACAAACGCTGATAGTAGTGTTACTATCTACAAAGCTCGAATTGTCGCAAAAATGTTTTTGACAAGTTCAAGGTGTTGACTCCGATGAGAGTTTCTCACTTGTATCGATGCTTAAAAGTCTGTCCGGATCATGTTAGCAGCTGCCGCATTTTATGAAATCTAGCAAATGGATGTCAAAACTGCATTCCTTAATGGATTTCTTAAAGAAGAATTGTATATGATACAACAAGAAAGTTTTGTCAATCCTAAAGGTGCTAACAAAGTGTGCAAGCCCCAACGACCCATCTATGGACTGGTGCAAGCATCTCGGAGCTAGAATATATGCTTTGATAAAGTGATCAAAGCATATGGTTTTATACAGACTTGCAGTGAAGCCTGTATTTACAAGAAAGTGAGTGGGAGCACGAGAAACCACAAGTATAGGGGATCACAACAGTTTTCGAGAGTAGAGTATTCAACCCAAATTTATTGATTCGACACAAGGGAAGCCAAAGAATATTCTCAAGTATTAGCAGCTGAGTTGTCAATTCAACCACACATGGAAACTTAATATCTGCAGCAAAGTGTTTAGTAGCAAAGTAATATGATAGTACTGGGAACGGTAGCAAAAGTAATATTTTTGGGTTTTGTAGTGATTGTAACAGTAGCAGCGGAAAAGTAAATAAGCGAAGAACAATATATGAAAAGCTCGTAGGCATTGGATCGGTGATGGAGAATTATGTCGGATGTGATCGATCATGTAACAGTCATAACATAGGGTGACACTGAACTAGCTCCAGTTCATCAATGTAATGTAGGCATATATTCCGAATATAGTCATACATGCTTATGCAAAAGAACTTGCATGACATCTTTTGTCCTACCCTCCCATGGCAGCGGGGTCCTATTGGAAACTAAGGGATATTAAGGCCTCCTTTTAATAGAGTACCGGACCAAAGCATTAACAGATAGTGAATACATGAACTCCTCAAACTACGGTCATCACCGGTAGTGGTCCCGATTATTGTCAATTCGGGGTTACCGGATCATAACACATAATAGGTGACTATAGACTTGCAAGATAGGATCAAGAAATCTCTTATATTGATGAAAACATAATAGGTTTAGATCCTGAAATCATGGCACTCGGGCCCTAGTGACCAGCATTAAGCATAGCACAATCATAGCAACATCAATCTCAGAACATAGTGGATACTAGGGATCAAACCCTAACAAAACTAACTCAATTACATGATAAATCTCATCCAACCCATCACCGTCCAGCAAGCCTACGATGGAATTACTCACACACAATGGTGAGCATCATGAAATTGGTGATGGAGGAAGGTTGATGATGACGATGGCGGCGGATTCCCCTCTCCAGAGCCCCGAACGGACTCCAGACCAGCCCTCCCAAGAGAGTTTAGGGCTTGGCGGCGGTTCCGTATTGTAAAACGCGATGAATCCTTCTCTTTGATATTTTTCTCCCCGAACACGAATATATGGAGTTAGAGTTGAGGTCGGTGGAGCGTGAGGGGGCCCACGAGGCAGGGGGCACACCCCCACCCTCGTGGACAGGGTGTGGGCCCCCTAACATGGATTCTTCTTCTAGTATTTTTTATATATTCCAAAAATAATCTCCGTTGATTTTCAGGTCATTCCGAGAACTTTTATTTCTGCACAAAAATAACACCATGGCAATTCTGCTGAAAACAACGTCAGTCCGGGTTAGTTCCATTCAAATCATGCAAGTTAGAGTCCAAAACAAGGGCAAAAGTGTTTGGAAAATAAGATACATTAGAGACGTATGAGAGCACTACAACATTTTTGATAAGTATATGTGAATGACATATTGTTGATTAGAAATAATGTAGAATTTTCTGGAAAGCATAAAGGAAGTTTGAAAAGAGTTTTTCAAAGAGAGACCTCGGTGAAGCTACTTACATATTGAGCATCAAGATCTATAGAGATAGATCAAGACGCTTGATATATTTTCAATGAGTACATACCTTGACAAGATTTTGAAGTAGTACAAAATGGAATAGCCAAAGAAGCAGTTCTTGCCTGTGTTGCAAGGTGTGAAGTTGACTAAAGACTCAAAACCCAACCACAACAGAAAATAGAAAGAGAATGAAAAGTCATTCCCTATGCCTCAGTCATAGGTTCTATAAAGTATGCTATGATGTGTACCAGACCTATTATGTACCTCACCATAAGTTTGGAAAGAGAGTACAATAGTGATCCAGGAGTGGATCACTGGACAACAGTCAAAAATATACTTAGTGGAATAAGGAAATGTTTCTCGGTTATGGAGGTGACAAAGAGTTCATCGTAAAGACTTAGCTTTGACACCGATCTGGATGACTCAAAGTCTCGATCTAGATACATATTGAAAGTGGGAGCAATTAGCTAGAGTAGCCCCGTGCAAAGCATTGTAGACATAGAATATTTGCAAAATACATACGGCTCTAAATGTGGCAGACCCGTTGACTAAATTTCTCTCACAAGCAAAAGACGATCACTCTTTGGGTCTTAATCACATAGCGATGTGAACTAGATTATTGACTCTTGTAAACCCTTTGGGTGTTAGTCACATGGAGATGTGAACTAATCACATAAGGATGTGAACTATTGGTGTTAAATCACATGACGATGTGAACTAGATTATTGACTCTAGTGCAAGTGGGAGACTGAAGGAAATATGCCCTAGAGGCAATAATAAAGTTGTTATTTATATTTCCTTATATCATGATAAATGTTTATTATTCATGCTAGAATTGTATTAACTGGAAACTTAGTACATGTGTGAATACATGGACAAACAGAGTGTCACTAGTTTGCCTCTACTTGACTAGCTCGTTGAATCAATGATGGTTATGTTTCCTAACCATAGACATGAGTTGTCATTTGATTAACGGGATCACATCATTAGAGAATGATGTGATTGACTTGACCCATCCATTAGCATAGCACGATGATCGTTTAGTTTGTTGCTATTGCTTTCTCCATAACTATACATGTTCCTATGACTATGAGATCATGCAACTCCCGAATAACGGAGGAACACTTTGTGTGCTACCAAACATCACAATGTATCTGGGTGATTATAAAGGTGCTCTACAGGTGTCTCCGATGGTGCTTGTTGAGTTGGCATAGATCGAGATTAGGATTTGTCACTCCGATTGTCGGAGAGGTGTCTCTGGGCCCTCTTGGTAATGCACATCACTATAAGCCTTGCAAGCAATGTGACTAATGAGTTAGTTGCAGTATGATGCATTACGGAACGAGTAAAGAGACTTGCCGGTAACGAGATTAAACTAGGTATTGAGATACCGACGATCGAATCTCGGGCAAGTAACATACCGATGACAAAAGGAAAACATATACCGTTATGCGGTTGACCGATAAAGATCTTCATAGAATATGTAGAAGCCAATATGAGCATCCAGGTTCCGCTATTGGTTATTGACCGGAGATGAGACTCGGTCATGTCTACATAGTTCTCGAACCCGTAGGGTCCGCACGCTTAACGTTCGGTGACGATCGGTATTATGAGTTTATGTGTTTTGATGTACTGAAGGTTCTTCGGAGTCCCGGATGAGATCAGGGACATGACGAGGAGTCTCGAAATGTTCGAGATGTAAAGATAGATACATTGGAAGGCTATACTCGGACATGGGAAAGGTTCTGAGTGGTTCGGGTATTTATCAGAGTATCGGAGAGTTACGGGAATTCGCCGGGAAGTATATGGGCCTTATTGGGCTTTAGGGGAAAGGGAGAGGGGAGGCTGCGCCCCCCCCAAGGCCTAGTCCGAATTAGACTAGGAGGAGGGGCGACGCCCCCTCCTTCCTTCTCTTCTCTTTTCCCTTTCCTTCTCTCCTACTCCTACTAAATGGAAGGGGGGAATCCTACTCCCAGTGGGAGTAGGACTCCCCAGGGAGCGCCATAGTAGAGGGCTGGCCCTCCCCCTCCTCCACTCCGTTATATACATGGGAGGGGGCACCCCATGAAACACAAGTTGATCAGTTGATCTTTTAGCCGTGTGCAGTGCCCCCCTCCACCATAATCCACCTCGGTCATATCGTAGCGGTGCTTAGGCAAAGCCCTGCGTCAGTAGCATCATCATCACCGTCATCATGCCGTCGTGCTGACGGAACACTCCCTCGAAGCTCTCCTGGATCGGATTTCATGGGACGTCACCGAGCAGAACGTGTGCTGAACTCGGAGGTGCCGTGCGTTCGGAACTTGGATCGGTCGGATCGTGAAGACGTACAACTACATCAACCGCGTTCTCATAATGCTTCCACTAACGGTCTACGAGGGTACGTGGACGACACTCTCCCCTCTCGTTGCTATGCCTCACCATGATCTTGCATGTGCGTAGGAATTCTTCTGAAATTACTACGTTCGCCAACACAAACCCCTCTGAACTGGTCAGAAACTGGGGAACGTCCACTCTTCGGTCCAGATATTATCCAACAGGCCGAAGAACAAGTCCGCATTATTCGCGAGAATCTCAAGACTGTTCAGTCACGTCAGAAAAGTCAGTATGACCGTCATCACAAAGACATGGTCTATCAACCTGGCGAAAAGGCTTATCTTCGAGTTACACCAATGAAGGGTGCTCACCGCTTCGGGATCAAGGGAAAGCTAGCTCCTCGCTATATCGGTCCCTTCACTATTCTCGAAAGGCGTGGAAAAGTGGCATACCAACTTGAAAGCACAAGTGCTCCCTGGCTGATTTTGGCAATTAATGTCAACATATCTCTTGTTGGACTAATACTTTCATCTAGCATATTTCAGATAAGTCCAACAGTGGAGTGGCATGGACTAGAGGATGTGGGACCCCTTCAAGATGATGAAGACAAATGATTGGCTCAAGCTCAAAGCTCAGGACTCTACATTTTTCATTTTAGTGATCCAAGATCACATTGATTCCATAGGAAAGCCAATACTATTAAGAGGGGATGAGGTGTTGCTTAATGGCTTGCTTGCTCAAAGTGCTTAGTGATATGCTCCAAAGCCCTCAACTACTTTCTCATATCCACATATGTCCCAAACCAAAAGTCAAATTCGGCCCCACTGAAACTTTCTATCCGGCGCCACCGAGTTCTTTTGACATAGCCACTGCTAGAAACCCTAATCAATTCGGTCTCACCGATGGGATCTTGGTCTCACTGACATGGGCTTGAAAACTCTTTGTTGCCAATTGCATTAACTTTGGTCCCACCGAGTTGATCATATCGGTCCCGCCGAAATGCCTAACGGTCACATTATGAAGCAAGTCGGTCCGACCGAGTTTTATGATTCGGTCCAACCGAGTTTGGTGATTTGTGTGTAACGGTTAGATTTTGTGTGGAGGCTATATATACCCCTCCACCCACTCTTCATTCATGGAGAGAGCCATCAGAATATGCCTACACTTCCAACATACATTTTCTGAGAGAGAACCACCTACACTTGTGTTGAGGTCAAGATATTCCATTCCAACCACATAAATCTTGATCTCTAGCCTTCCTCAAGTTGCTTTCCACTCAAATCATCTTTCTACCAAATCAAATCCTATGAGAGAGAGTTGAGTGTTGAGGAGACTATCATTTGAAGCACAAGAGCAAGGAGTTCATCATCAACACACCATCTATTACCTTTTGGAGAGTTGTGTCTCCTAGATTGGTTAGGTGTCACTTGGCAGCCTCCGTCAAAATTGTGGAGTTGAATCAAGGAGTTTATACGGGCAAGGAGATCGCCTACTTCGTGAAGATCTACCCTAGCGAGGCAAGTCCATCGTGGGCGATGGCCATGGTGGGATAGACAAGGTTGCTTCTTCGTGGACCCTTCGTGGGTGGAGCCCTCTATGGACTCGCGCAACCGTTACCCTGTATGGGTTGAAGTCTCCATCAACGTGAATGTACGATAGCACCACCTATCAGAACCATGCCAAAAATCTCTGTGTCTCCAATTGCGTTTGCACACTCCAATCCCATCCCTTTACATTCTTGCAACTTACATGATTTACTTTCCGCTGCTCATATACTCTTGTCATGCTTCCTTGATATGTATTGTGAATGTTTAAACCTGTGCCAAAACTCCACTTCAACTTGAAGAAATTAAAAATTATAACTTTTCTTGCTAAGAGTCTATTCACCCCCCTCTAGACACCTCTTCTCGATCCTTTCAATTGGTATCAGAGCATTGGTCTCCATTGCTTTGGTTTAAACACCTTTGGAGGAAGATGGATGAGTCTATGTTGGGGAGTCTTAGACGTAGAGTGCCTATACTTGATGGAGAGTACTTTCATGACTGGAAAAATGAGATGCTTGAGATTTTCAATGAATATCATTTGAACAAGTACATTACTAGCCCTTGTGCACCTCATGGTGATCCTTTGGATCCAACCCTTGATGAGTCTATTGACATGATCCGTAATCTTAGAACTGTCAATTTAATCACTAGAGGTTTGCCTAGAAACTTGCTTGCTAGCTTGCCTACTCTTGATTGTGCCTACACCTTATGGAGATTCCTTGAGGAACGATTCCCAAATTATTCCTTGAAAAATCTAGATGAGATTCTTCATTAGTCTATTGCCTTGAGTAAGATGAGTTCCAATGATCCCAAATTTGGTGATTGCTTATTTGAGCTTACTAATCTTACGAGTGCAAAATGAGATGTTGGAATCATTAGCAATACATTTCCGAAGCCATTAGAATTCATAGAGATGAACATTGTTACGGTCATACTTCTAATGAATCACTCTCTCTAGGAATTTATCCACCACATGACGATGTTGAACATGGATACCATGATGAGGATGATGATAGTGACTATGATCTTGGTGATGCGATGAGACACTTTGGTCTTATGGCTAATCTTCGCGGCTACATGGCTGGAGGAAAGGAATGGATCCTTGATAGTGGATGTACTGATCATATGACCGGAGACAAAGATATGTTTTGTGAGCTTGCTGAAAACGACGGCCCTCGAAAGTATGTCACTTTCGGTGATAACTCAAAGGGTAAGGTGGTTGGCCTTGGTAAGGTGGCCATCTCACATGATAGCTCCATACAAAATGTTATGCTTGTTGAATCTCTTGGCTATAATTTACTTTCTGTATGTAGAGTTGCTGACTTTGGTTTCAGTGTCCTATTTACTGAAATAGATTGCCAAGTGTTTCGTAGAGATAACCATAAAATGGTCTTTACCGGTACACGTAGAGGTGATATTTACATTGTTAATTTCACTAAAAAGGCTCAACCTAGAACTTGCCTAATTTCTAAATCCTCGAAAGGTTGGTTGTGTCATAGAAGGTTAGGTCATGTGGGCATGCGAAATCTTGATAAGCTTATTAAAGGTGATCATATCCTTGGAGTAAAAGATGTTATATTTGACAAGGATAGACTTTGTAGTGCTTGTTAAGCTGGAAAACAAGTTGGAGGAAGTCACCCCGTGAAGAACATTATGACCACAAGAAGACCGCTCGAGCTACTTCATATGGATCTTTTTGGTCCCAATACCTATAAGAGTCTCGGTGGTAACTCATTCGGTCTAGTTATAGTTGATGCTTTTTCAAGATTTACGTGGGTATTCTTTCTTGATGATAAATCGCAGGTCCAAAAGATCTTCAAGAACTTCGCTAGGAAGGCCCAAAATCAATTTGAATTGAAGATCAAGAAGGTTCACAGCGACAATGGAACGGAGTTCAAGAACACAAATGTGGACACCTTTCTTGATGAAGAAGGGATTTCACACGAGTTCTCGGCTACATACATGCCTCAACTAAATGGAGTTGTTGAGAGGAAGAATCAAACTCTTATTGAGATGGCAAGAACGATGCTTGATGAGTACAAGACTCCAAAACACTTTTGGGCAGAAGCCATTGAGACAGCTTGTCATGCAACAAATCGCTTGTATCTTCACAAGCTACTCGGCAAGACGGCTTATGAGCTCCTCACCGGTAACAAACCCCAAGTTGGATACTTTTGAGTATTTGGCTCAAAGTGTTACATTCTTGATAAGCATCGTCGTTCTAAATTTGCTCCTAAATCTCACGAAGGCTTCCTACTTAGTTATGGCTCAAACTTTCGCACTTACCGTGTCTACAACAGTTTCACCCGAAACGTTGAAGAGATGGTAAATGTGAAGCTTGATGAATCTAATGGCTCGCAAGTAGAGCAATTGCCAATTGATGTAGGGGATAAAGACCCTTCGTAAGCAATCCAAGACTTGTCTATTGGAAATATTTGACCAAAGGAGGTGATGGAGAGTACCTCATCCATCCAAGTGGAGGCTTCCACCTCACGATAAGGTGAACCAAGAGTCGACATGGAAGCATCCACGAGTGGGACACATCAAGATGAAGAAAACGAGGAAGTACACCAAGATGAACCTCATCAACCTCCTTCTCCACCACGACAAGAGAACGACAGCGTCAACAATGAAGAAGGCCAAGAAAAAGGACAAGATGATGAAGAAGATGTTCCACCCCAACCCAAGCAAAATCTCTCACGAGTTCGAGCAAGAGTCGCTAGAGACCATCTCGTCGAGCAAATCTACAATGATATTAAAACCGAGAGAATCACTCGCTCTAAAACTCGTTTGTCTAATTTTTGTGAACATTATTCATTCATCTCTAGCATTGAACTATGAAGGTTGAAGAAGCATTGGAAGATCCGGATTGGATAAACGCCATGCATGAAGAGCTACACAACTTTGAGAGAAACCAAGTGTGGACATTGGACGAGAAGCCCGACAACAACCACAACATCATTGGTACCAAATGGGTGTTTCGCAACAAACAAGACGAAGATGGTCAAGTCGTCCGCAACAAATCTTGTCTCGTTACCCAAGGCTACACTTAAGTCGAAGGTATGGACTACGGTGAGACATATTCCCCCGTTGCTAGACTTGAGTCCATCCACATCTTACTTGCCTATGCTAATCACCATGATATCACTTTATACCAAATGGACATTAAGAGTGCTTTTCTAAACGGTGAGATTGAGGAGGAGGTTTATGTTAAACAACCTCCCGTCTTCATCAATCCTAAGAAACCCAATCATGTTTACAAACTTCACAAATCTCTTTTTGGTCTTAAACAAGCTCCTATTGAAAAAGGTTTTGAGATTGGAAAAAGGTTTTGAGATTGGAAAGAGTCTCAAACAAAGTACACCAAGGACTTATTTAAGAAGTTCAACATGCAAAAAAGCAAAGGTATGAAAACTCCCATGCCTACTAGTGGACATCTTGATTTGACTAAGGATGGTAGACCGGTTGATCAAAAGGTTTATCGGTCTATGATTGGATCATTGTTATATCTATGTGCCTCTCGTCCTGATATTATGCTAAGTGTGTGCATGTGTGCACGATATCAAGCGACCCCCAAAGAATGTCATCTTAAGGTTGTGAAAAGGATAGTGAGATACTTAATACATACACCAAATTTTGGCATTTGGTATCCTAAGAGGTCCTCTTTCGATCTTGTTGGCTATTCCGACTCGGACTATGCCAGAGACAAGGTTGATAGAAAGTCCACTTTGGGTACTTTTCAATTTCTTGGTAGATCTCTTATGTCTTGGTCTTCCAAGAAACAAAACTCGGTATCCTTATCCACCGCCGAGGCAGAATACATTGCCGCCAGTTCATGTTGTGCTCAATTACTTTGGATGACCCATACTCTTAAAGATTATGGGATCAATGTGAAACATGTTCCATTGCTTTGTTACAATGAGAGTGCTATTAAGATTGCTCACAATCCCGTGCAACATTCTCGAACTAAGCATATTGAAGTTCGTCACCATTTCATTCGAGATCATGTTGCTAAAGGGGACATTGATCTTAAACATGTTCGTACCGATAAGCAATTGGCGGATATATTCACCAAACTACTTGATGAGAAAGTGTTTTTCCGTTTGAGAGGTGAATTTAACATCATTGATGCTTCAAACTTGGAGTAGGAACTCCATTTCGATACATGCAAGGCATGAGCCCATGACTAATCCTTGACTTTTCTCTTATGATGATGATCATATGTCTTGGATATATTTGCACCCCTGCATGCTATCGAACCTTTGTAGGTACTTGGATGAATCTAAATCTATGAGATTGCAACTCACTCACATCTTGAGAAATCTCTACATCACCAAGTCTCTACTCCATGGTGGTTGAAAACAAGGAAGCATGAAACCCTTCAACATATCCTTTGACAAATTCTATGTATCAAATTTCATTTGGTATCAAATTTCATGGTTGTCATTTTGGATACACAAGTGCTCTTTCTTGCAAAACTAACCCATGTAGGTAGATGAACTCAACTCCAAGTGGTGCTCCCAACCATTCTTGCGCTACATCAACTTTGAGCACCCCACGCAAGTTCAACTACATGATCAAGATCAACACCACCACCCAAGGTATGTCATTCCATCTTAGAGAAGCTTTACCTCAAGAAATAGGTCAAAGCAACTCAACAAGATGTGAATACATCAAATGCTTAAACGAAAAATGGTAACCCCATTTTGAGCTTAAACGATGAGTATGACTTACGATCAAGTGTTCTCACTTGACTCCTCAGTCAATATACTCTAACATAGGTGACTTTTTCACCGCCCAATTCTAGATGAAGTTCTCTAGTGTTTCCTTGAGTTTTTGCATACTTCATCTAGATTTTCCTTTCTTTGTTGTAATCTTGCATTTCCCTGCATCCAATTCCTTGAAAATCTTTCAGGTTATTCCTTTCAAATATTTATGAGATCTTATTTGCCTACTGAGCTGAGGTGAAAAGTGTTCTCTCTATGTTGGACTCAGTCATACTGATCGGTTGCTTTTGGTCATACCGAACCAACTCGGTGCCACTGAAGGCTACAACTCGGTATCACCGATTTCACTGCAGAGAAGACAATTTGCCATTTGTTCCTATAGTTTCATTGCAGCTCCACTCGATGATTCTTGTCCTCTACCAACATCACAATCTATATGCTGCTTTGCTCTGTGACTCAAGGACCAAACCTATTTGACTCACACTCCAGAAGATCCCTTCTTGGAAATTGATGTCAAAGGGGGAGAGAGATCACATCAAATCTTATTCTCTTCAAAGGGGGCAGAAAAAGAAATAGGGGGAGAAAGAGAAAAAGGGAGAGAGAGGTAATCACATCAAAGGCCCCAGATGCTTGGTATTCAAGAGGAGAGAAGTCACATGTCTTTAAGAGGGGAAAGACATGTCTATGTTATAGTTATGATCTATTTTGCTCTGATTTTTCTTTCCCCATGTTCTCCCATTTGCATATCTTTACCTTTTGGGGACATGTCTATATCTAATAGAGTACTCAGTACTCACTTACTACATGTCATCCCAGTCTTGGTACTCTTGTGGTTTCTTTTGTTTGCTCTGACGTGTAGACGTATCTGTGTTATCTAACCTTGTTTGCTCAGGTTCATTTCCTCCTAAGCCAACTCAAACCACGAGGTAAGTATATGCATCACACTCATGTGCATGAGGACTTCTTGCTGATGTACATATTGTTTGCAAGAAAGACTCATGAGCATGTAGGTACATTTCCTATATTTACATCTTTTGCTCTGATGCATATAGCCAAGATACATGTAACACATTGCTTACTCTGTCATGATATGCATTCACATGTTCTTATATTCCATATTGACATGATTGCATACATATAGGGCGAGCCTATGCATGTTACATGTCCTTCCAAAGCATTACTTGTTATCATCTATATCTTTATCTAAAGCTTTGATGTATGTTGTCATCAATTACCAAAAAGGGGGAGATTGAAAGCACAAGTGCTCCCTGGATGATTTTGGTAATTAATGTCAACATATCTCTTGTTGGAGTAATACTTTCATCTAGCATATTTTAGATAAGTCCAACAGTGGAGTGGCATGGAGTAGAGGATGTGGGACCCCTTCAAGATGATGAAGACAAATGATTGGCTCAAGCTCAAAGCTCAGGACTCTACATTTTTCATTTTAGTGATCCAAGATCACATTGAGTCCATAGGAAAGCCAATACTATTAAGAGGGGATGAGGTGTTGCTTAATGGCTTTCTTGCTCAAAGTGCTTAGTGATATGATCCAAAGCCCTCTACTACTTTCTCATATCCACATATGTCCCAAACCAAAAGTCAAACTCGGCCCCACCGAAACTTTCTATCTGGCGCCACCGAGTTCTCTTGACATAGCCACTGCCAGAAACCCTAATTAATTTGGTCTCACCGATGGGATCTCGGTCTCACTGAGTTGGTCTTGCAAACTCTCTGTTGCCTATTGCATTAACTTCGGTCCCACCGAGTTGATCATATCGGTCCCACCGAAATGCCGAACGGTCACATTATGAACCAAATCGGTCCGACCGAGTTTTATGATTCGGTCCCACCGAGTTTGGTGATTTGTGTGTAACGGTTAGATTTTGTGTGGAGGCTATATATACCCCTCCACCTAAATCTGAGAACGGGTTAATAACTAGACCATAACTAAACTATGCCCGTACACGTATCTCTCTAAACCAAAGCTGAACCATAACCAGATAATACCATTTTCAGCCTAACCAAAACTGCACCCAATAATTTTTCCACCCAAACCGATTCACACCCAGTGCATAACCATGGGTATAAACCCAATACATAACCATATTCAACTTCAGTTTAACAGTAACATGCCAAACAATAATTTAACAGAAACATTCAACTACAGTTTTACAGTGACATGTCGTTTCTGAATAGGCTACTACTGGTTAGGCTACTTTCTCTGCCACACTGAAACGGAACAAAGTAGAACATCAAACAAACAGCGGCAATAGAACAAACAAGCAATATTGGCAGAATCATCAGCATCTTCGTCGTCGGCATATGTGAGATGACTTTACTGCTTGATAAGGTCTGTATCTCACAAACCAAGCTGCAACACTTCCGGACCACCATGCTAAACCACTATTGCATCACAAAGAGAGTTCTATTAGATCAATACAAAACCACAATTCCATATAAAAATCAGTGATAATCATATCGACGGTATGGATGCTATCCAGCCAATAAAACAAAATATGTTTCTTCTATCAATGAAAAAAGATGAAATGAAACTAGCTACTGTAATTGGCAACAACAAACTTTTGTTTCTGGGTTCCTAGAATGCCAGTTATGAGCTTTTAAAGATTTAAAGACATATTTTTGAAGTACATCATCTTTTATTTCTAAGCAACAATACTGACTATGCTCATGATTTGTGTTGCTACTGTACAACTTAAACCACCCATCTCCACAGCAGTACAACTCCAAATAGAACCTGTGTACTTGGTCATGCTAGTACAGTGAATTTTACTCTGACTAGTGATGACACTTTCAAACTGAATTTCATCAGGTTTGCCTCTTCTATGCAGCCTCCAGGCATTATGTTCTTTAAGTCTTGGATCAACAACATCAACATGTTGGTGTGACACCATCCAAATCATCAGGGTAATGAAGAATGCAGATTACGGAGGAGAGGAAAGGACATGTGAGATTACCTTACTCCTTGGGGAAGTCGTGGACAGAGGAAAGGAGGAGCAGTAGCAGCAAGCTTGGACTTGATGACGGCGCTATCGACGAACTCGAGGGCAGGGGCACCGGATGCTCCTCCTCGTTGATGGGGGAGGGGAGGCGAGCAGGAGTAGGGGAGGGGCTGGACGAGGGGACACGACGAGGTCGAGGGCAGAGGCGAACCCTATCCGCCACAGGCACGAGTGCTGCAGCTAGGTGGAGTACCCCCTGCCGGAGACGATGGTGCAGGTGGCCGGCTCCGTGGTCGGTGAGACAGGATGTGCCGTCGAGGGAACCGTCCAGGCCCGCGAGGGAGAGCGCGAGGAGGAGCGCCCCGTACTAGGGCGGGAGAATCTCTTTTATGCAGTTGTTGGTGAGATAACCTCGACACCACCCAGTACTGGGGCGGGAGTTCGGGAGTATTGCCATAACTTGTATAACGGATGTTTTTCGAAGGTTGAGGTAGACGATTTCCGAAGGTTTCTTGGTTATGTGTTGAAGGATGGATACAACTGGATGTAGGATTTGTTAGTTTTGGGTGAGATATTATGCTTCCCCTGTATCCCCAACACCTGATTGCATAACCGGAAAGTTTCGGGAGTTTATAAGTGGGAAATCAAGTAGCTCTTAGGATATCTTTCCGACAGATGTATGATATGAAATTGGGGTTCGACGTCTAGTGGTCCGCCTATTCACGGTCGATTTTACAGTCGTCTCATTGTGTCTTAAAGAGTCCTTGGCTATGCCGACTCGGGGACGCTTCGTATGTCATGTGCACTGCCTTGTACATGATGGTGCTGTACGATCGAGCCCGTGTAGGCCCCACCACGAAAACTTCGGACGAAATCTCTATCATATGTTAGTGCCGGCTTATTTCGCAAGCCAATCCTTTGTTTTGCTTTTGAGTTGTGGTATTCGAGTTGCTTCGAAGTCAAATGTTGATTCCATACCTTCCCCAAACGGTGTTCTCATATTTCTATGTAGATACCAATCCTTCTTGATCATCGAGTTTGTCATGTCAATCCTTTTCACCGTTGTGCTTCCCTTCAAGTGGATCCGTTCATTTTCAACATCAGCAAGATCAATTATCATTTCTTCTCGACGTTGTTTGTTTCATTCATCCCAAGCTGCCTTTATTTTTTCCCGCCCACCCACCCCTTTTTCTTCGAGGACTCGGAATTCTTAATCAAGTATCCTTTTATTCATATGAAGTCTCTCCATTATTTTCCAGCAATGTTCTTATCCGGTGATTCTCAGGAAAATGCTAACGGAGCTTCTAGTTCATCATTCTTCGTTCTCTTTTATCTGATGAATTCAAATCAAGCTTTGATGTTGATCATATCTTTTTTTCCTCGTCTCAAATACCTTCTCATGCCGGTGCACCTCATATTCATTCACTTCTCGCTATTTAATTGTTCCGGAGTGCCCAAGATATCTCGAAGATTCGTGTTTTCCACTCTGCATTCATTCAAGATCTTCGAGGTTGTTATCTCATTCAAGTCATTTAATTCAACCGGTGCAATCTCTCTTTTCAAGTAATCGTTCAACGGTGTTTTCTTTTGAGTGGGCCCTAACCACAGGTCTTTTCCCAGGATCTTACCTGACTCTTCTTATTTTCCCGGAGGTATCCTCAAATTTCTTGTCAAAGTTTAACGTAAGAATGAATTATCATCATTCAAATGTATTTCTCCAAGATCTTTCAAATTCTTTTCATCGTTGGCTCAACCTCTCCTCTTTTAATCATCCCGGAGTGTCTCAATAAGTCATGATGGTATTTCTCGTCGGCATTCTCAGTTTGGAAGACCGAAGAAGATTCTTCTCTCAACCTTGCTCCATTCTCTTCAAGATTCGTGATTCTAGCTTGTTGCCATCCTCTCATCATTGTTCGGTTGTGAGAATTCTTTTCACCTATCTGGAGCAATTCAAGAGTCTTCTCAGTTTGTTATCCGGAGTCCATCAATTCAGGTTTATTTATCCTCAGCTATCAGTTATCATTCTCTAATCTTACCGGTGCATCGTCCAAATATTATCTAATCAGCTCATGATCTCTTCATTCTCTTGTATCTAAATTCTCTCAACTATCCTCGTTCATTTCATAATTCTTCCCGGCGTTCCTTTATCTCCCCTTCGGTCATTTTAATTCTTACGGTGGCTCGTGCAAGATTTCTCTTCCTTTGTTATTGTATTAATTCATTCGTTGTTCCAATCCTACCGGTGGTTCGTTGAAGACGTTCTCAAGTTTTGATATATCTCTTTTAATCCTTTCTACGGGAATAAGTTGTATGACAATTCCATTGGTTGTCATCAATTTGAATTGGTGAGGGATAAGCATAATGTAATTCTTATTCTTGTTTCGTCCATATGTTAATCTTTTCTCCCGGAGTTTGTTCACGATGACTAAATTCTTGTTTTCAAGTGCTCATCTTTCTTTTCCCGGAGATCCATCTAAATCATTACAAGGTTTCACCTTGTATTTTCAACTTATCTTTCATTTCGATTGATCATGCTTTGGTTACCGGAGTTCTTCATGAAGGTTCTACATGATGGTTCATAAAGGATTTTTTTCTAAGGATTTTTAAATCCATCAATCTCATCTTTGGAGTTATCTTGGGTTATATTTTACCAAATCCTTTCCTAAGGATTGTTTCTAGTTATGGTGCTTCTAAAGGACCCAAGTTCTTCTTTATCCTCCCGGTGAAATACTCTCTCGTCTCCTTGTTCATACCAATCCAATTCTTTCCTGTGAGTGGCAGGTTGTCACCTCATAATTTTGAGATGTGTTCCATAAGACCATATCAAGTTTATTCTTTTCGTTGTGGATTCTTCCAACAACTCCGTGTGACCCTTCTCTTTAAGATGCTTTTCAAGCTCATTGGAGGTACAAGATGTTGTTTTCTTCTCCGTTCTTTTGTTCCGTCGATACAACTTCTATTCTTTTGTTCCGGAGGCATTGTGTTGTTGCTTTCTTCAACCATCTTCTCGCTTCATCAAAGATCATGTTCTTTTCGTGATTGTCCATTTAACCGGAGTGTTGTGCCCTTTTTGCTCAAGTTCCTTTCGCCTTATCAAGTCTGGCATCCCTTCTAAACCAGAGTGCTTCCCGAATTTGTTCTTACTTGTTACTCTCTCTTAATGGAGTGCTTTCGACTTCGTTCATCTCCATTGTGTTATTCTCCCGGAGTGGCTTAACCTCTTCAAGGTTCATGGTTTCACTCGTTTGTCAATGAAGCAACTTAGTTTTACCTCTCCCCTTTTCTCTTCCGTTTTCCCTCCGGTGCCATTCTAGATCTCGGGACGAGATCCTCTCGTAGTGGTGGAGTGTTGTAACGCCCCAAGACCGATGTGCCAGGTGTCCTCCAGTTATTCGCTGTTGTTGTCTTGTCATTGCTTGCGTGTCATGCATTGCATATCATGTCATCATGTGCATTTCATTTGCATACATGTTCGTCTCATGCATCCGAGCCTTTTCCCCGTTGTCCGTTTTGCATTCCGGCGCTCTGTTCTCCTCCGGTGGTCATTTCTACCTTTCTTTCATGTGTGGGGGTTAAACATTTCCGGATTGGACCTAGACTTGCCAAGCGTCCTTGGTTTACTACCGGTAGACCCCCTGTCAAGTTTCGTACCATTTGGACTTCGTTTGATACTTCAACGGTTAACCGAGGGACCGAAAAGGCCTCGTGTGTGTTGCAGCCCAACACCCCTCCAAAGTGGCCCAAAACCCACCTAAACCTCCTCCATCATCTCGGTCGTTCGATCACGATTGCGTGGCCGAAAACCGCACCTCATTTGGACTCTCCTAGCTCCCTCTACCTCTATAAATAGACCCCTTCATTTTCGTTTTCGGATCTTTCCCTGAAACCCTAGCTTCTTCCTCCTCCAGCCGACGGACACGTCCACCCTCTCGCCCGGACATGTCCGCCTCGTCCTGCGCCCAACCGCGCGCTGCCACCTGTCTACCGCGCCTCCTCTCTCTCCCCCGCGCCGCCGCGGCCCTGCGGGCCCATGGCCGGCCCGCCCGGTTCGACCGCGCCCTGCGCCTGGGCAGTTCCCTCGCCGCCGCCCGAGTGCGCCGCGCCGCCGTCCTTCGACACCGCGCCGGCCGCCACCCACCGCTGCACCTCGCCGCGCCGGTCGCCGGTTGCCGCCGCCCGGCGACTCCCTCGGCGCCCTCAACGGAGTGCCCGCGCCCCCAGCCGCGTCCCCGTCGCCCGGATCCTGCCGGCGCCGCCCTACCATGGCCTCCTCCGCCCTCGCCGGAGTCCTGCGGCAACCTCGTCATATCCGGCCGCCGCCCCATCCCAGATCCGGCCGGGTGGGATGAGATCCACCCGGTCCCGAACCAAACAGCCCCACGCCGCCTGGATCCCTCCGTCCCGGGATCATCTCGTCCACCCGTTGACTTTTCCCGCGGGGTAAAATTCCACTAAGTCCTCGAGTTTTCCATGTTTCATATGCCCACATTCATCATGTCGTAACTTTGCATCCGTAGCTCCGTTTTGGGCATATAGCATATCACAATGTTCGCCTCAGAGAGTACATCATTTCATCTCATTGCATCATTTTCATTTGAGTTCATCTTGATGCCCGAAATGCTGTTAGAAGAGTGCTACTTGAGATAATTGTCAGATCTGCCGCTCCATTTAGCTATTTGTCATTTTTGCCATGATTATTGTGTGCATGATATGCCCATGAGCTCTACATATGTTTTGTTAAGGGTTTTGCCATCTTTTCAGAGGCGCAACCCATGTATTTTTGTGGTGTATGTGGTGACTAGCACAAGGTTGCAAAGTGAGGCATTCGCTAATGCTGATTTCAGGGACTTAGCATTTCCAGTAAGTCCTTGGTCTGTTTATCTCTTTATGCCATATGTTCATGTAGTTTCCTAGTGATCCGTGCCTCTTTTGAGGATGATCAGTAAGGATGTTTTGTTAATCTTGTAGTGCTCTATCCATCCATGTCTTTGTTTGCAATTATGGAGCACCCTAGCTTGAGTCAATCGAGCTCTACTTTTGCTATTTCGTGAATCTGGGCAGATTGTCTACCTGTTAGCGATTTTGCCGATGATGTTGTAGTTGATCCGTGCTTGCCATGGTATTGTTCTTGTCATGTCTAGCTTGTATTTTGTGTATTCTTGATGGGTGTATGATTAGATTGTCATGCTTTGCTCTGTAGTGAGTGCATCGAGCTCGTAAACATGCCTACTTGATATCTGATTTGCATGCTCCAGTTTTTCACTAAGTCTGAGAACTGATTATGTTTTGCCATGTTCACATGCTTACAAATGTATTTTCTGATACCTTTTGGCTCAAGGTCACTAAGGGACTTTTGTTAAGCTCTTTGAGTAGCTCCATGCCTTGCCTTGCCTTGCCATGTTAAGTTCCTGTAGCATATAGTTTTCATGCTCCAAAGAGTGCTACCTAATCTGAAATTCCAGGCTTGTGTTAATTTCACTAAGTCTGAGATCTGTTTACCAATTGCACTTTTGCCATGCTTGTTTGAGCCTGTTAATGGATTAATTGGCCGTAGCTCAGTGCTAGTCTTTTGTTAAGCTTCATGAGTGGATCCCTGACATGTATTTTGATGCCATGTTTGAGTGGTGTAGCATGTTCATCTTGTTGCATTTAGATGGCTACTTGCTGTAAATCGCAGAACGTGGCCATATCTGAATCGCTTGCCATTTCCAAACTGTAACTCCGATTCCGGTGATCTTTATATCTTTTTCAAGCAATTTCATCTCACCTTTCCAGTGGCACACTTGGATTTCCAGGTTGAGGCCAGGTTCATGCATTCCTTGTCAAATCATGCATATGCATCGCATCCCGCATCCCGCATACCATATCATGTTCATGTGTTGGTTGTTTACTATGTTGTGTGCTTCTTTCTGGTGTTTGCTTCTTCGGGTTGATTCCAGTAACGTCGCGTTGTGAGGACCTGTTCGTCTACGTTCCGTTTGTCTTCTTCATGGACTTGTTCTTCTTCCTTGCGGGATCTCAGGCAAGATGACCATACCCTCGAAATCACTTCTATCTTCGCTTGCTAGATGCTCGCTCTTTTGCTATGCCTATGCTGCGATACCTACCACTTGCTTATCATGCCACCCATATTGTTGAACCAAGCCTCTAACCCACCTTGTCCTAGCAAACCATTGATTGGCTATGTTACCGCTTTGCTCAGCCCCTCTTATAGCGTTGTTAGTTGCAGGTGAAGATTGAAGTTTGTTCCTTGTTGGAACATGGAGATGATGTTCCTTGTTGGAACATGTTTACTTGTTGGGATATCACAATATATCTTATTTAATTAATGCATCTATATACTTGGTAAAGGGTGGAAGGCTCGGCCTTTTGCCTAGTGTTTTGTTCCACTCTTGCCGCCCTAGTTTCCGTCATATCGGTGTTATGTTCCCGGATTTTGCGTTCCTTACGCGGTTGGGTTATAATGGGAACCCCTTGACAGTTCGCCTTGAATAAAACTCCTCCAGCAAGGCCCAACATTGGTTTTACCATTTGCCACCTAGCCTTTTCTTTCCCTTGGGTTCTGTAGACTCAAGGGTCATCTTTATTTAAACCCCCGGGCTAGTGCTCCTCTGAGTGTTGGTCCAACCCAGAGCACCGTGCGAGGCCATCCCTTGGCAACTTGGGTTACGTCGGCTCCTGTACGCTTAGCTTATCCGGTGTGCCCTGAGAACGAGATATGTGCAGCTCCTATCGGGATTTGTCGGCACAGCGGGTGGTCTTGCTGGACTTGTTTTACCAGGATGTCTTGTAGAACCGGGATACCGAGTCTGATCGGAATGTCTCGGGAGGAGGTCTATTCCTTCGTTGACTGCGAGAGCTTGTCATGGGCTAAGTTGGGACACCCCTGCAGGGATTTGAACTTTCGAAAGCCGTGCCCACGGTTATGGGCAGATGGGAATTTGTTAACGTCCGGTTGTAGAAAACCTGAAGTTGACCTTAATTAAAATACATAAACCGCGTGTGTTACCGTGATGGTCCCTTTCCAGCAGAGTCCGGGAAGTGAACACGGTGTTGGAGTTATGCTTGACGTAGGTTGTTTTAGGATCACTTCTTGATCATAGTTTCACGATCGTGCTTTGCCTCCTCTTCTCGTTCTCTTTTGCGAACAGGTTAGCCACCAGATATGCTAGTCGCTTGCTGCAGCTCCACCTCATACCTTTTACCTTACCCATAAGCTTAAATAGTCTTGATCACGAGGGTGCGAGATTGCTGAGTCCCCGTGGCTCACAGATACTTCCAAAACCAGCTTGCAGGTGTCGATGACTCTGTACAGATGACGCAACCCAGCTCAGGAGGAGCTCGATGAGGATCTTGTCCTTTGTGTTGTTTCGTTCTAGTTGATCAGTAGCGGAGCCCAGTTGGGGTCGATCGGGGACCTTTGTCGCACTCGGGGTTCTTCTTTTATTTTAGTTCCGTAGTCGGACCTTGATTGTATTTGGATGATGTAATGCTTTATTCATGTATTGTGTGAAGTGGCGATTGTAAGCCAACTATGTATCTCTTTCCCTTATGTTTTACATGGGTTGTGTGAAGATTACCTCACTTGCGACATTGCTTTCAATGTGGTTATGCCTCTAAGTCGTGCTTCGACACGTGGGAGATATAGCCGCATCGAGGGCGTTACAAGGAGGCCCACTTCCGTCGGCGAGGCGGCGCCGCCGTCCGAGAAGGCGGCCGGCGGCGGTGGAGTCCTGGACCCTGGAGGATGGAGGGAGGGAGAGAGATGGAATCAGGGTCTGCCGGCTGGGCTATCGGCCTATCGCGGTGTCGCCTTGAGTTAGCGTGAATGCGTGATTGGACTTTCTCCGGGGCGAGGAACCGGTTGGACCTACAGCTTACACCCGTGTTAGACTAAACTTGTTAAGCCCATAACCAACTATACCCGACTTAGTTTTTCTAAGTACCCAAAACCAAACCAAACTAAGAAAAGCTTAGCCCCAAAAAAACTGACCCGAATCAAAACCAGAAGAAAAACCAAACCATTTTACCCGGTTATTTAAAAACTCTTCTCAGATTTACCTCCACCCACTCTTCATTCGTGGACAGAACCATCAGAATATGCCTACACTTCCAACATACATTTTCTGAGAGAGAGCCACCTACACTTGTGTTTAGGTCAAGATATTCCATTCCAACCACATAAATCTTGATCTCTAGCCTTCCTCAAGTTGCTTCCACTCAAATCATCTTTCTACCAAATCAAATCCTATGAGAGAGAGTTTAGTGTTGAGGAGACTATCATTTGAAGCACAAGAGCAAGGAGTTCATCATCAACACACAATCTATTACCTTTTGGAGAGTGGTGTCTCCTAGATTGGTTAGGAGTCACTTGGGAGCCTCCGTCAAGATTGTGGAGTTGAACCAAGGAGTTTGTATGGGCAAGGAGATCACCTACTTCGTGAAGATCTACCCTAGTGAGGCAAGTCCTTCATGGGCGACAGCCATGGTGGGATAGACAAGGTTGCTTCTTCGTGGACCCTTCGTGGACTCGTGCAACCGTTACTCTTTGTGGGTTGAAGTCTCCATCAACGTGGATGTACGATAGCACCACCTATCGGAACCACGCCAAAAATCTCTGTGTCTCCAATTGCGTTTGCACACTCCAATCCCATCCCTTTATATTCTTGCAACTTGCATGATTTACTTTTCGCTGCTCATATACTCTTGTCATGCTTGCTTGATATGTATTGTGAATGTTTAAACCTGTGCCAAAACTCCACTTCAACTTAAAGAAATTAAAAACTGCAACTTTTCTTGCTAAGAGTCTATTCACCCCCCTCTAGACACCTCTTCTCGATCCTTCCAAACATTTCTCAGGTTCACGGTGTGTTCCACGTGCCACAGCTCTGGCGCTGCTTCAAGGACCCAATCCGAGCAGTGGATCATGAAGTGCTCAAATTGCAATAGGACCTCTCCTATAAAGAGCATCCGGTCCGCATTCTCGACCAAGCTGAACGCCGCACATGTTAGAAAGCGATCAAGTTCCTCAAGGTCCAGTGGTCGCATCACTCTGAAGATGAAGCCACTTGGGCACACGAGGACCGCCTGCGTGATGAATACCCCGCACTGTTTCCCTCTACCTCCAAAAATCTCAGGACGAGATTTCTTGTAGTGGAGGAGTTTTGTAACGCCTGGATAATTAAGCTACAGTAAAACTGTGTTGATGATGCCACGTCACCTCGGTTACTGTTGTTAATCTCTCGTTAGATAAAAAACGATTCGAAAATCAATTCAAAGTATGGCAAACAACAAAAGTTTTCAAACATTGAAACAAAAATGTTCGGTGGGTGCCAAATACTGCACTGGTAATTATTGTGGAGAACTTTTTTTTAGAAAGTGCCTAAATATTTTAAAGTGAAATAAAATAGTAAAGGAAAATTATATAAAAGAAAACAAAACAAACAAAAGATAAAAAACAAAGGAAAACCCCCCTAGCCCAACTGGGCCTTGGCCCAGCCGGCCGGCCCGTCTACCCCATGGCCTACTTGCCCCCACCCCAACCGTAACCCTAGACCGAACCCACCACTCTCCCCCACTCGCTCTCTCCCTCTCCCCCACCACTCTCGATCCCATCAGGATCGGTGTGGGGAACGAACCACGCCACGGCCGCCCGGACCCCGTCGAAGCTGCCTCGTCGGAACGGATCTCCCCGCCGGACTGCCTCCCCGTCGCATGTCGTCCCCGACCTCCTCCCCGCGCCCCACTGCCCATTCCCTACGGCCCCAGTGAGCCCCGTCTCTCTTCCTCTCCGCTCGCGCCACGCGCCTAACCCCCTGTAGTCCCCGCTGACCACCGCGCCGCCCTGCCGCAGCTTCGTGCTCGCCGCGGCCCCTCCCTCGTGCCGCGCCGGGGCCTCACCCCCCTCACTCCGACTTCGCCTCGCTTCGCCCTTCCTCTGACCCCGCAACGCCACCACGCCCAACGCATGATCCGCGCGCGCCCCGCCCCCGCCGACACGCGCCCGCTCCGGCAGCGGTTAGCACGCTGCTTCGCGCCCGCTCGGCCGCTCCTCTCGCTGCGCCCCCACATCGCATGTTGCTCCCGCCGCTGGCTACTGCTTCTCCTGCTGCGCTACTGCTGTTGCTTGTGCTACTGCCGCCGTTGCTCCTCCCTTCCCCTGCTCCCCGCCGTTGCACTCGTCACGCCGTCCCACCTCTGCCGCTCTGCCCAGTGCGACGCTGCTCCGTTGCGCCGCGCCGTCCGCTGCCCGCATCCCCGCCACCGGCAGCGCCCGCGCCGGCCGGCTGCGTCGGCCGCGCCTGCTCGGCTTCCGCTGCCGGTGCTCACTCCCGCATCAGGCTAGGCGCCAATGCCCCTGCGTCTGCACGCCCGTAACATGCCCGACCCGCTAGGCCCCCCAAGGGGTCTGTGACAAGGGGGCCCCACCCCATAACGTTTTTTTAGAATTAAAAAAATAAAAAATAATTAAAGAATTAATTAACTTAATTAATCCTAATTAGATTAGCCTAATTAATTAATTAACCTGACTAATCTGTAATTTAAACTAATTAAATTAGTCAATTAGTTAACAGTGTATGACAGTGGGGCCCACACGTCAGTTTGACCGGTCAACACCCTGTTGAGTGCTGACGTCATGATGACATCAGCAAACACTATTCTGGATAACGTTGATTTAAAATAATTAAATAAATTCTAAAAATGATTAAATCTTTTAAAATTAATATAAAATAAACCGTAGCTCAGAAGGAAAAACTTTGTATATGAAAGTTGCTCAGAACGACGAGACAAATCCGGATACGCAGCCCGTTCGTCCGCCACACATCCCTAGCATAGCGAACACGCAACTTTCCCCCTCCGGTTCATCTGTCCGAAAACGTGAAACACCGGGAATACTTTCCCGGTTGTTTTCCCCTTCGCCGGTATCACCTCCTACTGCGTTAGGGCACACCTAGCACCGTTACTTGTCATGTCATGCATCGATATGCATCTGTTTGCATTGTATTCATTGTTTCTTCCCCCTCTTCTCTCCGGTAGACGACGAGATTGACGCCACTACTGGTGCCCTACCGACTACGTTGTTGAGACCCCTACTTGACAGAGCAACCAGGCAAGCCCCCCTTGATCACCAGATATCGCCTATTCTTCTCTCTATTGTTTGCATTAGAGTAGTGTAGCATGTTACTGCTTTCCGTTAATCCTATCTTGATGCATAGCTTGTCATTGTTGCTACAGTTATTGATACCTTACCTGCAATCCTAAATGCTTAGTATAGGATGCTAGTTTATCATCAGTGGCCCTACATTCTTGTCCGTCTGCCATGTTATACTATCGGGTCGTGATCACTCGGGAGGTGATCTTGGGTATATACTTATACATAATATATGATACTTGTGGTGACTAAAGACGGGTCGGCTCGTAGAGTACCAGCGAGTGATTCATGGATTGGGTCCGAAAGGACGTTTGTCCCGACGGCCCTCTGAGTGAACCTTTTGTTGGGGAACGTAGCATAAATTCAAAATTTTCCTACGTGTCACCAAGATCTATCTATGGAGTCATCTAGCAACGAGGGACGAGTGGATCTACATACCCTTGTAGATCGCGCGCGGAAGCGTTCAAGAGAACGGGGTTGATGGAGTCGTACTTGTCGTGATCCAAATCACCGATGATCCTAGCGCCGAACGGACGGCACCTCCGCGTTCAACACACGTACGGAGCAGCGACGTCTCCTCCTTCTTGATCCAGCAAGGGGGAGAAGAGGTTGATGGAGATCCAGCAGCACGACGGCGTGGTGGTGGAAGTAGCGGGATTCCAACAGGGCTTCGCCAAGCGCTGCGGGAGGAGGGAGATGTGTCATGGGAGGGAGAGGGAGGCGCCAGGGCTTAGGTTAGGTTGCCCCTCCCTTCCCCCCACTATATATAGGGCCAAGGGAGAGGGGGAGGGCGCATCCTTGCCCCTTCCTCCAAGGAAGGGTGCGTCCAAGGGGGGGAGGAGTCCATCCTCCCCAAGGCACCTCGGAGGTGCCTTCCCCTTTTAGGACTCTCCCCTCCTCTTGTCCCTTTGGCGCATGGGCCTCTTGGGGCTGGTGCCCTTGGCCCATGTAGGCCAAGGCGCACCCCCTACAGCCCATGTGGCTCCTGGGGCAGGTGGCCCCACCCGGTGGACCCCCGGGACCCTTCCGGTGGTCCCGGTACAATACCGATGACCCCGAAACTTGTCTCGATAGACGAAATAGCACTTCCTCTATATAATTCTTTACCTCCGGACCATTCCGGAACTCCTCGTGATGTTCGAGATCTCATCCGGGACTCCGAACAACTTTCGGGTTACCGCATACTTATATCTCTATAACCCTAGCGTCACCGAACCTTAAGTGTGTAGACCCTACGGGTTCGGGAGACATGCAGACATGACCGAGATGACTCTCCGGTCAATAACCAACAGCGGGATCTGGATACCCATGTTGGCTCCCACATGTTCCACGATGATCTCATCGGATGAACCACGATGTCAAGGACTTAATCAATCTCGTATACAATTCCCTTTGTCTAGCGGTACGATACTTGCCCGAGATTCGATCGTCGATATCCCGATACCTTGTTCAATCTCGTTACCGGCAAGTCTCTTTACTCATTCCGTAACACATCATCCCGTGATCAACTCCTTGATCACATTGTGCACATTATGATGATGTCCTACCGAGTGGGCCCAGAGATACCTCTCCGTTTACACGGAGTGACAAATCCCAGTCTCGATTCGTGCCAACCCAACAGACACTTTCGGAGATACCTGTAGTGTACCTTTATAGCCACCCAGTTACGTTGTGACGTTTGGCACACCCAAAGCACTCCTACGGTATCCGGGAGTTGCACAATCTCATGGTCTAAGGAAATGATACTTGACATTAGAAAAGCTTTAGCATACGAACTACATGACCTTGTGCTAGGCTTAGGATTGGGTCTTTGTCCATCACATCATTCTCCTAATGATGTGATCCCGTTATCAATGACATCCAATGTCCATGGTCAGGAAACCGTAACCATCTATTGATCAACGAGCTAGTTAACTAGAGGCTTACTAGGGACATGGTGTTGTCTATGTATCCACACATGTATCTGAGTTTCCTATCAATACAATTCTAGCATGGATAATAAACGATTATCATGAACAAGGAAATATAATAATAACCAATTTATTATTGCCTCTAGGGCATATTTCCAACAGTCTCCCACTTGCACTAGAGTCAATAATCTAGTTCACATCGCCATGTGATTAACACTCACAGGTCACATCGCCATGTGACCAACATCCAAAGAGTTTACTAGAGTCAATAATCTAGTTCACATCACTATGTGATCAACACTCAATGAGTTCTGGGTTTGATCATGTTATGCTTGTGAGAGAGGTTTTAGTCAACTGGTCTGAATCTTTCAGATCCATATGTACTTCGCAAATTTCTATGTCATCTTGTAGATGCAACTACTACGCTACATTTGGAGCTATTCCAAATAACTGTTCTACTATACGAATCCAGTTTACTACTCAGAATAATCTGGATTAGTGTCAAAGTTTGCATCGGCGTAACCCTTTACGACGAACTCTTTTACCACCTCCATAATCGAGAAAATTCCTTAGTCCACTAGTTACTAAGGATAACTTTGACCGATGTCTTGTGATCCATTCTTGGATCACTCTTGTACCCCTTGACTGACTCATGGCAAGGCACATTTCAGGTGCGGTACACAGCATAGCATACTGTAGGGCCTATGTCTTAAGCATACGGGACGACCTTCGTCCTTTCTCTCTATTCTGCCGTGGTCGAGCTTTAAGTCTTAACTTCATACCTTACAACTCAGGCAAGAACTCCTTCCTTGACTGATCCATCTTGAACACCTTCAAGATCATGTCAAGGTATGTGCTCATTTGGAAGTACCATTTAGCGTTTTTGATCTATCCTCATAGATCTTGATGGTCAATGTTCAAGTAGCCTAATCCAGGTTTTCTATTGAAAAACACTTTTCAAATAACCCTATATGCTTTCTAGAAATTCTACATCATTTCTGATCCACAATATGTCAACAACATATACTCATCAGAAATTCTATAGTGCTCCCACTCACTTCTTTGGAAATACAAGTTTCTCATAAACTTTGTATACACCCAAAATCTTTGATCATCTCATCAAAGCATACATTCCAACTCCGAGATGCTTACTCCAGTCCTTAGAAGGATTGCTGGAGGTTTGCATACTTATTAGCATTTTTCAGGATTGACAAAACCTTCCGGTTGTATCACATACAAAATTTCCTCAAGAAAATCATCGAGGAAACAATGTTTTGACATCCTATCTGCAAGATTTCATAAATAATGCAGTAATCGCTAATGTAATTCCAACAGACTCTTAGCATAGCTACGAGTGAGAAAGTCTCATCATAGTTAACTCCTTGAACTTGTCGGAAAAAATCTTAACGACAAGTCGAGCTTTCTTAATAGTGATACTTACCATCATTGTCCGTCTTCCTTTTAAAATCCATCTATACTCAATAGCCTTACGACCATCGAGCCGTTCTGCCAAAGTCTATACTTTGTTTTCATACATGGATCCTCTCTCGGATTTTATGGCCTCGAGCCATTTATCGGAATCCGGGCCCACCATCGCTTCTCAATAGCTCGTAGGTTCATTCTTGTCTAGCAACATGACTTCCAAGACAGGATTACGTACCACTCTGAAGTAGTATGCATCCTTGTCATCCCACGAGGTTTGGTAGTGACTTGATCTGAAGTTTCATAATCACTATCATAAGCTTCCACTTCAATTGGTTTAGGTGCCACAGGAACAACTCCCTGTGCCCTGTCACACACTAGTTGAAGAGACGGTTCAATAACCTCATCAAGTCTCCACCATCCTCCCACTCAATTCTTTTGAGAGAAACTTTTCCTCGAGAAAGGACCCGATTCTAGAAACAATCCCTTATTGCTTTCGGATCTGAGACAGGAGGCATACCCAACTGTTTTGGGTGTCCTATGAAGATGCATTTATCCGCTTTGGGTTCGAGCTTATCAGCCTGAAAATATTTCACATAAGCGTCGCAGCCCTAAACTTTTAAGAAATGACAGCTTAGGTTTCTCTGAACCATAGTTCATACGGTGTCATCTCATCGGAATTACGTGGTGCCCTATTTAAAGTGAATGTGGTTGTCTCTAATGCCTAACCCATAAACTATCGTGGTAATTCGATAAGAGACATCATGGTATGCATCATATCCAATAGGGTGCAGTTATGATGTTCGGACACACCATCACACTATGGTGTTCCAGGCTGTATTAGTTGTGAAACAATTTCCACAATGTCTTAATTCTATGCCAAACTCGTAATTCAGATATTCATCTCTATGATCATATCATAGATATTTTATCCTCTTGTCACGACGATCTTTCAACTTCACCCTGAAATTACTTAAACCTTACAATAATTCAGACTCGTGATTTATCAAGTAAATATACTCAACATCTACTCAAATCATCTGTGAAGTAAGAACATAACGATATCCACTACATGCCTCAGCACTCATTGGACTGCACACATCAAAATGTATTACTTCCAACAAGTTGCTTTCTAGTTCCATTTTACTGAAAACGAGGCTTTCAGTCATCTTGCCCATGTGGTATGATTTGCATGTCTCAAGTGATTCAAAATCAAGTGAGTCCAAACGGTCCCTTTGCATGGAGTTTCTTCATGCATATACACCAATAGACATGGTTCGCATGTCTCAAACTTTTCAAAAACGAGTGAGTCCAAAGATCCATCAACATGGAGCCTCTTCATGCGTTTTATACCGATATGACTTAAGTGGCAGTGCCACAAGTAGGTGGTACTATCATTACTATCTTATATCTTTTGGCATGAACATGTGTATCACTATGATCGAGATTCAATGAACCATTCATTTTAGGTGCAAGACCATTGAAGGTATTATTCAAATAAACAGAGTAACCATTATTCTCCTTAAATGAATAACCGTATTGCGATAGACATAATCCAATCATGTCTATGCTCAACGCAAACACCAATCTCGATGGTAGAGGGAGCGTGCGATGCTTGATCATATCAACACTGGGAACACTTCCAACACATATCGTCAGCTCACCTTTAGCTAGTCTCCGTTTATTCCGTAGCTTTTATTTCGAGTTACTAACACTTAGCAACCGAACCGGTATCTAATACCCTGGTGCTACTAGGAGTACTAGTAAAGTACACATCAACACAATGTATATCCAATATACTTCTATCGATCTTGCCAGCCTTTTCATCTACCAAGTATCTAGGGTACTTCTGCTCCAATGGTTGTTCCCCTTATTACAGAAGCACTTAGTCTCGGGTTTGGGTTCAACCTTGGGTTTCTTCACTAGAGCAGCAGCTGATTTGCCGTTTCATGAAGTATCCCTTCTTTCCCTTGCCCTTCTTGAAACTAGTGGTTTCACCAACCATCAACAATTGATGCTCCTTCTTGATTTCTACTTTTGTGGTGTCAAACATCGCGAATATCTTTAAGGATCATCATATATGTCCCTGATATATTATAGTTCATCACGAAGCTCTAGCAGCTTGGTGGTAATGACTTCGGAGAACCATCACTATTTCATCTGGAAGATCAACTCCCACTCGATTGAAGCGATTGTTGTACTTAGACAATCTAAGCACAAGTTCAACAATTGAGCTTTTCTCCCTTAGTTTGCAGGCTAAGAAAATCGTCGGAGGTCTTATACCTCTTGACGTGGGCACGAGCCTGAAATCCCAATTTCAGCCCTCGAAACATCTCATATGTTTCACGACGTTTCAAAAACGTCTTCGGTGCCTCAACTCTAAGTCGTTTAACCGAACTATCACGTAGTTATCAAAATGTGTATGTCAGATGTTCGCAACATCCACAGACAACGTTCGAGGTTCAGCACACTAAGCGGTGCATTAAGGACATAAGCCTTCTATGAAGCAATGAGGACAATCCTCAGTTTATGGACCTAGTCCGCATAATTGCTACTATCAACTTTCAACTAAATTTTCTCTAGGAACATATCTAAACAGTAGAACTAAAGCGCGAGCTATGACATAATTTGCGAAGCCCTTTTGACTATGTTCAGGATAATTAAGTTCATCTTATGAACTCCCACTCAGATAGACATCCCTCTAGTCATCTAAGTGATTACATGATCCGAGTCAACTAGCCCATGTCTGATCATCACGTGAGACGGACTAGTCAACATCGGTGAACATCTTCATGTTGATCGTATCTACTATACGACTCATGCTCGACCTTACGGTCTCTTGTGTTCCGAGGCCATGTCTGTACATGCTAGGCTCGTCAAGTCAACCTAAGTGTTTCGCGTGTGTAAATCTGTCTTACACCCGTTGTATGTGAACGTTAGAATCTATCACACCCGATCATCACGTGGTGCTTCGAAACAACGAACTGTCGCAATGGTGCACAGTTAGGGGGAACACTTTCTTGAAATTATTATGAGGGATCATCTTATTTACTACCGTCGTTCTAAGCAAATAAGATGTATAAACATGATAAACATCACATGCAATCAAATAGTGACATGATATGGCCAATATCATATTGCTCCTTTTGATCTCCATCTTCGGGGCTCCATGATCATTATCTTCACCGGCATGACACCATGATCTCCATCATCATGATCTCCATCATCGTGTCTTCATGAAGTTGTCTCGCCAACTATTACTTCTACTACTACAGCTAACGGTTAGCAATAAAGTAAAGTAATTACATGACGTTTATGTTGACACGCAGGTCATAAATAAATAAATACAACTCCTATGGCTCCTGCCGGTTGTCATACTCATCGACACGCAAGTCGTGATTCCTATTACAAGAACATGATCAATCTCATACATCACATATCATTCATCACATTCTTCTTGGCCATATCACATCACATAGCATACCCTGCAAAAACAAGTTAGACGTCCTCTAATTGTTGTTTGCATGTTTTACGTGGCCGCTATGGGTTTCTAGCAAGAACGTTTCTTACCTACGCAAAAACCACAACGTGATATGCCAATTGCTGTTTACCCTTCATAAGGACCCTTTTCATCGAATCCGATCCGACTAAAGTGGGAGAGACAGACACCCGCCAGCCACCTTATGCAACTAGTGCATGTCAGTCGGTGGAACCGGTCTCACGTAAGAGTACGTGTAAGGTTGGTCCGGCCGCTTCATCCCACAATGCTGCCGAATCAAGATTAGACTAGTAACGGTAAGCATATTGAACAAAATCAATGCCCACAACTACTTTGTGTTCTACTCGTGCATAGTAACTACGCATAGACCTAGCTCATGATGCCACTGTTGGGCAACGTAGCATAAATTCAAAATTTTCCTACGTGTCACCAAGATCTATCTATGGAGTCATCTAGCAACGAGGGAGGAGTGGATCTACATACCCATGTAGATCGCGCGCGGAAGCGTTCAAGAGAACGGGGTTGATGGAGTCGTACTCGTCGTGATCCAAATCACCGATGATCCTAGCGCCGAACGGACGGCACCTCCGCGTTCAACACACGTATGGAGCAGCAACGTCTCCTCCTTCTTGATCCAGCAAGGGGGAGAAGAGGTTGATGGAGATCCAGCAGCACGACGGCGTGGTGGTGGAAGTAGCGGGATTCCAACAGGGCTTCGCCAAGCGCTGCGGGAGGAGGGAGATGTGTCATGGGAGGGAGAGGGAGGCGCCAGGGCTTAGGTTAGGTTGCCCCTCCCTTCCCCCCACTATATATAGTGCCAAGGGAGAGGGGGAGGGCGCATCCTTGCCCCTTCCTCCAAGGAAGGGTGCGTCCAAGGGGGGGGAGGAGTCCATCCTCCCCAAGGCACCTCGGAGGTGCCTTCCCATTTTAGGACTCTCCCCTCCTCTTGTCCCTTTGGCGCATGGGCCTCTTGGGGCTGGTGCCCTTGGCCCATGTAGGCCAAGACGCACCCCCTACAGCCCATGTGGCTCCTGGGGCAGGTGGCCCCACCCGGTGGACCCCCGGGACCCTTCCGGTGGTCCCGGTACAATACCGTTGACCCCGAAACTTGTCTCGATAGACGAAATAGCACTTCCTATATATAATTCTTTACCTCCGGACCATTCCGGAACTCCTCGTGACGTTCGAGATCTCATCCGGGACTCCGAACAACTTTCGGGTTACCGCATACTTATATCTCTATAACCCTAGCGTCACCGAACCTTAAGTGTGTAGACCCTACGGGTTCGGGAGACATGCAGACATGACCGAGATGACTCTCCGGTCAATAACCAACAGCGGGATCTGGATACCCATGTTGGCTCCCACATGTTCCACGATGATCTCATCGGATGAACCACGATGTCAAGGACTTAATCAATCCCGTATACAATTCCCTTTGTCTAGCGGTACGATACTTGCCCGAGATTCGATCGTTGATATCCCGATACCTTGTTCAATCTCGTTACTGGCAAGTCTCTTTACTCGTTCCGTAACACATCATCCCGTGATCAACTCCTTGATCACATTGTGCACATTATGATGATGTCCTACCGAGTGGGCCCAAAGATACCTCTCCGTTTACACGGAGTGACAAATCCCAGTCTCGATTCGTGCCAACCCAACAGACACTTTCGGAGATACCTGTAGTGTACCTTTATAGCCACCCAGTTACGTTGTGACGTTTGGCACACCCAAAGCACTCCTACGGTATCCGGGAGTTGCACAATCTCATGGTCTAAGGAAATGATACTTGACATTAGAAAAGCTTTAGCATACGAACTACATGACCTTGTGCTAGGCTTAGGATTGGGTCTTTGTCCATCACATCATTCTCCTAATGATGTGATCCCGTTATCAATGACTTCCAGTGTCCATGGTCAGGAAACCGTAACCATCTATTGATCAACGAGCTAGTTAACTAGAGGCTTACTAGGGACATGGTGTTGTCTATATATCCACACATGTATCTGAGTTTCCTATCAATACAATTCTAGCATGGATAATAAACGATTATCATGAACAAGGAAATATAATAATAACCAATTTATTATTGCCTCTAGGGCATATTTCCAACACCTTTGTGGTGGAGCGATAGGGCAGGTTGAGACCACCTAGGAGAGAGGTGGGCCTGACCTTGGTCGGAATCCGCGGTTAATTCAATTAACACGCTTAACGAGATCTGGGTATTTCATCTGACTCTAGCCACTGGCCTATACACACTAACCAACTACGCGGGAACAGTTATGGGCACTCGACGTCATGGTATCAGCCGAAGGCTTCGTGATGTCAGGGACTAAGCTGCGCGCGCTGGATTGGGCCGTACGCCTGCTATTGTATTAAGGGGGCTAGGTCTGCTTCCGGCCGCCCACGCAACGTGCAGGTGTGTAATGGGCGATGGGCCCAGACCCCTGTGCCACAGGATTTAGACCGGCGTGCTGACCTCTCTGTTGTGCCTAGGTAGGGTTGCGACATGTTGATCTTCCGAGGCCGGGCATGACCCAGGAAAGTGTGTTCGGCCAAAGGGGATCGAGCGTGTTGGGAAATGTGGTGCACCCCTGCAGGGAAGTTTATCTATTCGAATAGTTGTGTCCCTCGGTAAAAGGATGACCCGGAGTTGTACCTTGACCTTATGACTAGTAGAACCGGATACTTAATAAAATACACCCTTCCAAGTGCCAGATACAACCCGGTGATCACTCTCTCACGGAGCGACGAGGGGAGGATCGTCGGGTAGGATTATGCTATGCGATGTTACTTTGTGAACTTACCATCTAGTCTCTTCTACATGCTGCAAGATGGAGGCGGCCAGAAGCGTAGTCTTTGACAGGACTAGCTGTCCCCCTCTTATTCCGGCATTCTGCAGTTCAGTCCACATATACTACCCCCTTTCATTGACACCAATGCATATGTAGTGTAGCTCCTTGCTTGCGAGTACTTTGGATGAGTACTCACGGCTGCTTTGCTCCCCCTTTTTCCCTCTTTCTATATTCGATTGTTGCGACCAGACGTTGGAGTCCAGGAGTCAGACGCCACCATCAACGACGACTCCTACTACTCTAGAGGTGCCTACTACTATGTGCAGGCCGCTGACGACGACTAGGAGTAGCTTATGAGGAGACCGACACGAGAAGCGCTCTCCCCGTGAACATCAGTGAAAGGATGGAGAGCATCCCAACGGCTCTCGTATGGCCAGGCGATTCGGGAGGCGAACCCGGTGGAGACGTCGGCAGGGGGATCTCCTTGGCGGCGGAGGACGGCTGGACGTCGGCTCGGCCTGCCGAGGGTCGCGCGCAGTGGTGTGCTCCGTCTAGTGGGTGGTCCCCCATCCCGCCACCCTCCGGTAGCAGGTTTTGGGCGCTGGCGGGGGTCAACTCTAACAACGACGATGAGGAGGCCAACCAGGTAAGAAGCCAGGTAAGTGGTGGTGGTTCGCCGAGGCCGCGTGCGGCGTGCTCGGTGGGTGACTATGTCGCCCATGCGGAGGAGCTTGGGGGCTCCCTCGTGGCTGGTCGTCGGCATGCTTTTGCTCCTGGTGGGCATGGCGGGCGCCGCCTCGCGTCACAGATCTGGCGACCTCCAAGGGGTGTGGATGCGGGCCAAGAGGGGCGCTCGCGCGTCCTGCTGGAGGTGGGGGCCGTGATTTGGTGCCGGCTGTGCCGCCTTCGGACTCGGTGAGCTCGCTGGCATCGACATGGGTCGGCGGTGGCAGAGGGGTTGCCCCTGCCAGGGAGCCGCGTGTCCAGGCTAGGGTTCCGCTATCGACGTCGATCGAGCCTGATCCTCTACTGGGCCTGGAGGAGTGGCCCAGTCTACCAGGGCATGGGCCGGGGGGGCAGCGGGTGACCCGCCCGTTTCTTTGCCAGTGGGAGAGCAGGGGCGCTCCCCAGTGCTTGGGCCTGGCCTGCCTGGCCCGTTGGCCTTGTGCACGCCTGTGATTAGGCCCGGGCCCAGTGCGGTGGTGGATGAGCGGCCGCCCCCTCCCCTTTATAAGTGGATGTGGTTGCGAAAGGGTGCCCTAGGTCTTCCGCTAGGTTTCCCGCATCCCACTTGCAAGTGCGGCGATTTGGGGATCGCGCTCATCGCCTGCTCCGCTCCGCCCCTCCTCCCCCTTTCACCTGCTCGTTCACGACCGCGGTGCGGATGGGATCCCTCCGCGTGGAGAAGCTCCCCATGTCGCCTCCGATCCCGACGGCTGAGCGCCAGTGGGAGCAAGATCTGCGGGCGAAGGTGCTATCCAAGGTGCCGGCGCCCCCCGCGGAGGAGGGAGGCTGGGGGCCGCCGCCTCCTTGGTGGCTCGCGGAGCAAGAAAGGAAGAAGCAGGAGGAGCACGAGCGCAAGAAGAAGAAGAAGAAGAAGAAGAAGAAGAAGAAGAAGAAGAAGAAGGAGTACCGGTGTCGGGGTTTGGAGCAGACGAAGGAGCTCAAGAGGAAGGAATCCCAGTTTCCTCCGAGCGGCGAACGGATCAGGGATCCTTTAGCCAAGAAGCAGAAGAAGAAGGGGGGCTCAGCGTTGCTAGCTCTGGTGGCCGGGCCGTCGGCTTCGAAGGGTTCGACCGATGCCCCAATTCCAGTGGAGGAGTCCGACGGGCTGGAGTGCTTCAAATGTGGCTGGACGGGCCATTATCAAAACATCTACCACTTCAAACCCCTCTGCGTCGTCTGCCATGAGGAGGGGCATGCATCGGTGCACTGCCCCACGCGGGGGCAACCTCTGATGCTCCAGATCATGGGCAACGCCATCCCTGGCGAGGTTTTCTTCTGCTTGCCTTTCGTGGGGACGAAGGGCGAGGAGGTTCGTGCCCCGCTGGTGATGGACGCTGTAGTCATCTCGGCGGCGCCCGGAAAGCTGTCGGTCCCCATCTTGGAGGCGGACCTCCCCCACCTCTTCGAGGGGGAGTGGGACTGGCAGGTGACGGCCATTGGCGACAACATGTTCTCGGTCGTCTTCCCCAACAAGGCCATGCTACGGATGACGACTCACAGCGGCAAGCTGTATCTCTCCCTCAACGACATCATGGCGGAAATCAAGGAATCTCTCCCAGAGGAGCCCAAGGCCGAGATCATGTCGGATGTGTGGGTCAAGCTGTAGGGTGTGCCGCCCAAGCACCGCCGTGTGGATCGCCTCATGGCCGGGACCGTCATGATTGGGCGCCCTATGAAGGTGGACAAGGCGTCGCTGGTGGGGCTCGGTCCGGTGCGGATGGGGTTCGCGTGTCGCTCCCCGGCTAAGCTTCGGGGGTATGTCCAATTGTGGTTCAACAGTGAGGGCTACACCATACAGTTGGAGGCCGAGACGGACGATGTGTAGGGTGCTGCGCCCCCTGCCCCTCCCCCTGCTAGCTTGGAAAAGGGACCGGATGGTAAGGATAAAGATCGTGACATGAGCATCGGAGATGACTCAATCAATACATCGACTTGGGACAAGCTGGGTATCAAGGACAAGGTTTCTGAGGCTGCGGCTCCGGCTGCGGGGGCGGCGAAGGACCAGGAGGAGCGTCAAGTGGTAGTGGGCAGCAACGAAACGGGCTTCAACCAGTATGGCTCCAACATGTCGCTCGGCCTCGACATCGACAAGGGTGTATCGGCTTCCTGTGACTCGGAGGGACGCTCGATGCTCGTCTCCCCGGTGGTTGCAGAGGTGGGTGGGGTGCGCGCTTTCGCGATGGGCTCACCCATGCCTGTGATTGGCCTCGGTGGCGGCGGGACGCGGCTCCACAAGAAGACGGCGGGCCGCAAGACTCCCCCGGTGGCGCCGGCGAGCCCTCCTTCGGTCCATGCGGGCACGCCTGCCTCGCACCGGCTGGTGGTGATGGTGCTGGCCTCTCCTGGGGGTCCGGCTGGCGGTACCCCGTCGATCGTCCCCCCTCCTTCCTCTGATTCACTTCGGGCGGAGGTGTCCAAGACGGTGCCAATATCCACGGCCAAGCGCTCCAAGGCGGTGGTGGCGACTCCGACATCGCAGGAGAGGGCAAGCTCACGCTCTAAAGGCGCCAAGGGCAACCTTCCAGCACTGCAACGCGCCCAACTCCTGGTGGCCCATAAGAACATGGAAATCGCAGGTAACCCCCTGCCCCGTTTTACGATTTTCGACGACTATTCTGACGAACGTTTAGGGGGTATTTTAGAGGATAGTGGTGTTGTTATATCCGATGTGGGTGAAGCTCGCGAACTCCTATCTCTCATTCGCTCGAAGGAAATCGCGCAGGCCGCGCTCGCCCAGGCATCGGCGGCCCGCGTTGCGCCAGTAGCAAATGAGGAAGGGGCCTCTCTGTTGTCTGTTGCATGGCCCGATCAGGAGGACACAGCAGCAGGGGCTGCGCTGTCCCCCTCAACCCGCTGTCGTGTCAAGACACGGCGTGTGGCCAAAGCGGTTACCGCTCGAGGTATCCGCCTCCGCAACCGCATTATTTAATGTGTTTCATCTTCTGGAACATCCGAGGCTTCGGCCACGCAGGGAGGCGGACCCAGTAGAAAGAATTCATACGTGAAGAGGGGATCGACGTAGTTGGCTTGCAGGAAACCATTAAGGCTGATTTTTCTCATCGGGACCTGCTAGCTGTCGACCCGCTCGAACGTTTTGCGTGGCAATGGGTGCCGGCGGTGGGACACTCGGGGGGCCTGCTGCTTGGCATCAACCAAGTTTGCTGTGAGGTGGTGTCGTGGGATGCCGGCAGATTCTTCTTGTCGGCACACGTGTGCCACCGCGCGACCCTTTGCGAGTGGGAGGTTATTGTGGTTTATGGCCCGGCCGACCACCCGCACTCGCATGAGTTTTTGGGTGAACTACAGGAGAAGGTTGCGACCTTGGGTGTGCATAACTTGCCATTGCTAATGGGTGGCGATTTCAACTTAATCCGCTCGGGAGCGGATAAGAACAACGGGATCATTAACTGGACAAGGGTGTCCTTGTTTAATAATGCGATAACATCTATGGCCCATAGGGAAGTGGCTCGCGTGGGCGCACGCTACACCTAGACCAACAAGCAGCTTACGTCGGTGCGGTCTGTGCTTGACCGGGTATTTATGTCCACAGAGTGGGAAATGTTATTTCCCATGTGCTCCCTACACGCTGAAACGAGGATCGGGTCGGATCACATCCCCTTAATCCTTTCCTCAGGGGAGGAAAGGTTAAAACGTAGCCCTCGTTTTTTCTTTGAAACCGCGTGGTTCGAGTCTCCAGACTTTGAGCAAATCTCTCTCTCCAAATGGGAGACATGCATCGCCCGGATCGGGCACACGCGCGGGCCAATGGAATTTTGGATTGCTGCAGGGGCGGGAATGCGTGCGACTCCCAAAGGTTGGGGGGCCAACCAGGGCCGCGAGGACAAGTTGCTCCGATCACGTTTGACCATGGACTTGGCTCGTATGGATGCGGTTGCGGATGCGCAGGGTTTCTCAGAGCAAGACTGGGCTCAGCGCTATGCATTAGAAGCTCAAGTCGAGTCCCTCCATAGAGCAGAGGAGGAGTACTGGCGTAGACGCGGTGGAATCAAGTGGACGCTCAAGGGTGACGCGAACACTAAGTATTTTCATGCCTACGCTAACGGCCGACACCGTAAGTGCGTCATCTTGAGACTGCAATCCGAGCAAGGGCTCCTTTTGCGCCAACAGGACATCGTCCGTCACATTTACGATTTCTACATCCAACTGATGGGCTCTAGGGAGGAGCCCCGTGCCCGGCTGCGGCCGTATGTTTGGGATCCGGCGTTGCGTGTCACGGACGAGAAAAATGAGGGCCTGGAGCTGGCCTTCCTCCCCCAGGATATTGATGCGGCGACTCTTGGGATGAAAACTGACACCGCCCCTGGTCCGGATGGGTGGCCGGTGGTGATGTTTAAAAGGTTTTGGCAAGTGCTCAAAGGGCCAATTTTCGACGTATGTAATGGGTTCATGCATGGCAATGTAGATATCTCTCGCCTGAACTTTGGGGTTCTCTCTCTGATCCCCAAAGTACAAGGTGCGGACTGTATTAGACTATTTCGTCCCATTGCGCTTATTAACGTCACGTTTAAAATTTGTTCTAAGGCTTGTACTACGCGCTTGTCTCCGATAGCTCATCATATTATTAGTAGGAACTAGTCGGCTTTTATACGTGGTCGCAACATTTTGGAGGGGCTGTTGGCCCTCTAAGAGATCGTTCACTCGCTCAAACGCACTCGACAGCCTGCCATTCTTTTGAAATTAGATTTTGAGAAGGCGTACGACCGACTGAACTGGGAGTTTCTCCGACAAGTCCTCCTGGACCGAGGATTTTCGTCGGTGTGGGTTCATCGCACGATGCAATTGGTCTCGGGGAGACAAACGGGGATTGCGGTGAATGGATAAGTAGGGAACTTCTTCCGCAACAAGCGTGGGCTGCGTCAAGGGGACCCAGCCTCGCCGTTGCTCTTTAACTTTGTGGCAGATGCCCTGGGCCCTATGCTAGACAAAGCTCGTATTGCTGGACACATCAGGGGAGTGGTCGGCAATCTGATCCTAGGAGGCGTGTCACACCTACAGTATGCGGATGACACACTCCTCCTTTTCGAGCCGGACTTACACAGTATCGCAACGGTTAAGACCATTCTACTGTGCTTTGAGCTTATGTCTGGGCTAAAAATAAACTTCCACAAATGTGAAGTGGTGTCCATAGGGATGGACGCGACCGAAAGTCTGTGGGTAGCCAATTTTCTTAATTGCAAACTTGGGAAATTTCCGTTCACCTACCTCGGCCTCCCGATCACAGAGAAGAAATGATTGATTGTCGATTGGGAACCTCTCAACACTAAGGTGGCGGGCTGGGTTTGTCCGTGGAGAGGTCGATTTATGTCTTCAGGGGCTAGACTTATCTTAACTAATTCCAGCCTCTCGTCCCTACCTATGTTTGCCATGGGGCTGTTCTTGCTGGCTGATGGGGTCCACACCAAAATGGACACTCCGCGGGCACGTTTCTTTTGGGAAGGAGCGGGACCAAAACGTAAATACCATATGGTTAAATGGCACGCCGTTTGTAGACCTAAAGCCCAGGGGGGCCTCGGGATCATCAACTCTAAGTTGATGAACATTGCACTCATGTGTAAATGGATATGGAAGTTGTCTCAGGGAGAGACTGGCCTCTGGATGGACCTCCTACGTGCCAAATACTTCCCAGATGGGAATTTCTTTGAGGCAGCACCCCATGGGTCTCCTTTCTGGAATTCCATCCAATCCCTAAAATTGTTCTTTGCCAGGGGCACGAGGTTCTCGGTTAATAATGGTCGTTCCACGCGTTGCTGGCACGATGTTTGGATTGGCCAACAACCTCTTTGGTCGGAGTTTGGCCAACTTTACTCCATCGCTTTCGAGCCCAACCAACTGGTCGCTTCGGCACTAAGTTCCTCCCCGCCTCCTATCTACTTTAGAAGGGAGCTCTCGGGGCCGGAGATGGAGGATTGGATCGCCTTCGGGCTAATATAGCGGATGTGCACTTATCGAACACTGCAGATTCGGTCTCCTGGAGACTTTCGGGATCTGGCAAGTTCACTATCAATTCCCTTTATAGAGAGCTGTCTCGCGACCATGTCCCTATGGCTGCCACAGGGCTTTGGAAGGCTCGAATTCCTCTAAAGATCAAAGTTTTCCTCTGGCAACTTTGCCAAGATCGCCTCCCTACTTGTATCAATATAGCCAAGCGCAATGGCCCGGCCTCCGGACCTTGTGCTTTGTGTGGTGTCCCGGAAGATGCTGACCACGCGTTCTTTCGGTGCTCTTTGGCGCGCTTTTCTTGGAGTGCGGTCCGTGAGGCCGCGGGTTTGGATTGGGATCCACGCTCCCGCTGCGAGCTCGTGTCATCCTTGTCCTTGGTCCAGGGCTCTTCGCGCCGGGTCATGTGGACATGTGGGGCGGCCATGTTATGGGCTTCATGGCATATTCGTAATAAGTTTACTATTGAGGGAATGTTCCCCTCTCACCCCGCCGACGTTATCTTCAAATGCATCTTGTTCTTGCAGCAGTGGGCCCCGCTGGGAAGACAATAGGAATCTGATCTCCATCGTCATGCTCTTGCACGCCTTCGCACCGTCTACTCGGTGTCTCGAGCCCCGTCGCCCTCTGCCGCTGCCTCATAGGGATGGGCAGCCCCTTTTGGATGTGTTTCCTCCGAGCCTGCGTGCTCGTATGCTGGCTGGATACGCCATGTAATGTACTTTATCACTTCGCCGTTTCCTTTTGTGGTGTGTCTGGGATCCCGGAAGACTAGTTTGGTTGTGGTTGTTGGTTGTTTGGCTGTGCACGCTGCCTATGTTGAGGGCTTTATTAATTTAAAGTCGGACGTCCCTGACGTCTATGTTCTAAAAAAAGTAGCATATGAGGATCCCAGGTAGGAGGCCTGCTCTTTCGATATGTATCCCAGTTTTGCTAGCCTTCCTAAGGCAAACTTGTTTAACTTATGTCTATACTCAGATATTGTTGCTTCCGCTGACTCGTCTATGATCGAGCTCTTGTATTCGAGCCCTCGAGGCCCCTGGCTTGTAATATGATGCTTGTATGACTTATTTTATTTTTAGAGTTGTGTTGTGATATCTTCCCGTGAGTCCCTGATCTTGATCATACACGTTTGCGTGTATGATTAGTGTACGATTGAATCGGGGGCGTCACAACTACGATGAGACCTTCTCACCTGTAGCGAAGCTAAAGTCCGTCCGAATCATGTTAGCAATTGCCGCATTCTACGATTATGAAATATGGCAAATGGACATCAAAATGGCATTCCTTAATGGTTTCCTTAAGGAAGAATTGTATATGATGCAGCCGGAAGGTTTTGTCGATCCTAAGAATGCTGACAAGGTATGCAAGCTCCAGCGCTCCATCTACGGGCTGGTGCAAGCATCTCAGAGTTGGAACATTCGCTTTGATGAAATGATCAAAGCGTTTGGATTTCAGACTTATGGAGAAGCCTGTGTTTACAAGAAAGTGAGTGGGAGCTCTGTAGCATTTCTCATATTATATGTGGAGGACATACTATTGATAGGAAATGATATAGAACTTTTGGAAAGCATAAAGGCCTACTTGAATAAGTGTTTTTCAATGAAGGACCTTGGAGAAACTGCTTACATATTAGGCATCAAGATCTATAGAGATAGATCGAGATGCCTCATTGGTCTTTCGCAAAGCACGTACCTTGACAAGATATTAAAGAAGTTCAATATGGATCAATCCAAGAAGGGGTTCTTCCCTGTATTGCAAGGTGTGAGATTGAGCACGGCTCAATGCCCGACCTCGGAAGAAGATAGAGAAAATATGAGTGTCATCCCCTATGCCTCAGCCATAGGCTCTATTATGTATGCCATGCTGTGTCCCAGACTTGATGTGAACCTTGTCGTAAGTTTGGTAGGGAGGTACTAGAGTGATCCCAGTATGGAACACTGGACAGCGGTCAAGAATATCCTGAAGTACCTGAAAAGGACAAAGGATATGTTTCTCGTTTATGGAGGTGACGAAGAGCTCGTTGTAAAGGGTTACATCGATGCTAGCTTCGACATAGATCTGGATGACTCCAAGTCACATACAGGATACATGTATATTTTGAATGGTGGGGCAGTCAGCTGGTGCAGTTGCAAGCAAAGCGTCGTGGCGGGATCTACATGTGAAGCGGAGTACATAGCTGCCTCGGAGGCAGCACAGGAAGCAGTCTAGATGAAGGAGTTCATCACCGACCTAGGAGTCATTCCCAATGCGTCGGGCCCGATGACTCTCTTCTATGACAACACTGGAGATCTTGCCCTTGCCAAGGAGCCCATGTTTCACAAGAAGACCAGGCATATCAAGAGTCGCTTCAACTCCATTCGTGAATATATTCAAGATGGAGACATAGATATTTGTATAGTGCATAAGGATCTGAATGTCGCAGACCCGTTGACTAAACCTCCTCCACGAGCAAAACATGATCAACACCAGAACTCTATGGGTGTTCGATTCATCACAATGTAACTAGACTATTGACTATAGTGCAAGTGGGAGACTGTTGGAAATATGCCCTAGAGGCAATAATAAAGTGGTTATTATTATATTTCCATGTTCATGATAATTGTCTATTGTTCATGCTATAATTGTATTAACTGGAAACCGTAATACATGTGTGAATACATAGATCACAACATGTCCCTAGTGAGCCTATAGTTGACTAGACCGTTGATCAATAGATGGTTGTAGTTTCCTGACCATGGACATTGGATGTTGTTGATAGCGGGATCACATCATTAGGAGAATTATGTGATGGACAAGACCCAATCCTAAGCATAGCACAAGATCGTGTATTTCGTTTGCTAGAGATTTTCTAATGTCAAGTATCGTTTCCTTAGACCATGAGATTGTGCAACTCTCGGATACCGTAGGAGTGCTTTGGGTGTATCAAACATCACAACGTAACTGGGTGACTATAAATGTGCACTACAGGTATCTCCGAAAGTGTCTGTTGGGTTGGCACGAATCGAGACTGGGATTTGTCACTCCGTATGACGAAGAGGTATCTCTGGGCCCACTCGGTAATGCATCATCATAACGAGCTCAATGTGACTAAGGACTTGGTCATGGGATTATGCGTTATGGAATGAGTAAAGAGACTTTCGGGTAACGAGATTGAACGAGGTATGGGGATACTGTTGATCGAATCTCGGGCAAGTAACATACCGATGGACAAAGTGAATTGTATACGGGATTGATTGAATCCCCGACACCGTGGTTCATCCGATAAGATCATCATGGAACATGTGGGAGCCAACATGGGTATCCAGATCCCGCTGTTGATTATTGCCCGGAGAGATGTCTCGGTCATGTCTACATGGTTCCTGAACCCGTAGGGTCTACACACTTAAGGTTCAGTGATGCTAGAGTTGTTATGGGAAATTGTATGTGGTTACCCAAGGTTGTTCGGAATCCCGGATGAGATCTCGGACGTCATGAGGAGTTCCGGACTGGTACGGAGGTGAAGATTTATATATGGGAAGTCCAGTTTCAGTTGCCAGAATAGTTTCGGGGGTTATCGGTATTATACCGGGACCACCAAAAGGTGTCCGGGGGTCCACCGGGTGGGGCTACCTGCCCCGGGGGACTTAATGGGCTGAATATGGGAGGGAACCAACCCCTGGTGGGCTGGTGCGCCCCCCCCCCCAAGGGCCCAAGGCGCCTAGGGTTGGAAACCCTAGGGATGGGGCGCCTCCCACCTTGCTTGGGGGGCAAGTCTCCCCCTTGGCCGCTGCCCCCTTCCCTGGCGCAGCCCCTCCCTCCTCCAACACCTCCCCCTCCTCCGTAGTGCTTAGCAAAGCTCTGCCGAAGAACCACGCGCTCCACCACCACGCCATCATGCTAGCGGAGTTCTCCCTCAACTTCTCCTCTCCCCTTGTTAGATCAAGAAGGAGGAGACGTCCCTGGGCTATACGTGTGTTGAACGCGGAGGCGCTGTCTGTTCGGCGCTTGATCGGATCTTCCGCGATTTGAATCGCCGCGAGTACGACTCCATCAACCGCGTTCTTGTAACGCTTCCACTTAGCGATCTTCAAGGGTATGAAGATGCACTCCCTCTCTCTCGTTGCTAGCATCTCCTAGATTGATCTTGGCGACACGTAGGAAAATTTTGAATTATTACTACGTTCCCCAACACAAGCGACACTGACGCCAGTAAGGAGCGTCGACGGTGATGGACGCGCGCGAGCGGAGCCCTGCCTTTTCCCTGGAAGTGTTGACCGGGAGGAAGAAGAAAGAGTTGGGGGTTGAGATGCAGATCGGACGGACCCGATACACTGCATTGGGCGGCTGGGGCGTGTCGGCGCCTAGCAGTCGCCAATAAAATAGTGCTCCAAAAAGAAGTTGGAGAACAAAGTTCAATAAAGAGTTGCCAACAGAAACAAGTAAATTTCCCCTCCCTGACAACAAAAAGAATAATTAAATTGCCATAAAAGAAGTTTAAAAAACAAAACAGTCAAAGCACCACAATTATTTAAGTATTGTGAGTATATTGAAGTAAAAACAAACAAAATAGTGCCTATAAGCCATAGCAAGTAGCCTACACAATATTTGCTTGAACAAATACAGTACATTAGCCTCATCCATGCGTTGGCTAAGATTATTGCAAAGATCCTTGCTACTCAGCTAAGCCCTGACATGCACTCTTTGGTCTCGCATGCTCAGAGTGCATTCATAATGACAAGATGCATCCATGACAACTTCATGTATGTGCGGAAGGTGTTTGACTCGCTGAAGTGGGAATACATTCACTACAAAAAAAGACACATCTGTGACATTTTGGGCCGAACGAAAAAAATTATGGCATACATATGACACTTCTATGACGATAATTGTGACAAAACCCGGCATCATCATAGATGTGGTGGGCTCCTACTTCTATGACAAAAAATCATGACAGAAAATGGGCTTTTTGTCCTGGGCGGGCCGGAGACGCAGCTGCATGACATTCTTTGGGCCGTCCATGACGGAAAAAACCGTGGTAGAAGCGAGGGGGAGAAAAATTTCGGGGAGTTCCTGGTTACTGTGGGAGGTCGGGGGCCGAACGATGCGCGTTTCTCTCGTACACGTACGCGCATGTGTGCGAGGCGTTGGCTCTAACTGAACCTGAGCGAGGCGTTGGGCTCTAACTGAACCCGAGCGATTGCACTGCAGGCTACGCGTTACTGAACCCGAGCGATCGATCGATGGCTGTTAACTGAACCCGATCAAGCGATTCCTTCGCTACTGCTGCTAACTGAAGCCGATCGATGCTGCCTCTGGGATGAACAGTGAGCGTTGCGGGGGGTTTGGATGAACAGTGAGCGGTGGCGTTGCCTCTGGATGAACAGGACCCCGTGGTGTGGTGGAGGGCTGGATGAACAGTAGACGGTGGAGGGGTGCCCGTGGAGGGGTGGTTGAACAGGACCCCGTGGTGTGGAGGGCTGGATGAACAGTAGACGGTGGAGGGGTGCCCGTGGAGGGGTGGTTGAACAGTAGCCGGTGGAGTAGCGCGCGGTGGAGGCTGGATGAACAGGAGCCCGTGGAGGCTGGAGGAGGTCGACGGTAGCCCGTGGAGGCTGGAGGAGGTCGACGGTGGAGATGAACAGTATCCCGTGGAGTCCCGTTTTGCGGTACGCCACACCCCTCCCGATGAACAGGACCCCCGTTTCGACCGTAGCGCTCCAACACAAGTCCGTTTCGTCCGTTTTGCGGTACGCCACACCCCTCCCGATCAACAGGACCCCCGTTTCGACCGTAGGAGGTCCGTTTCCTCCGTTTTGCGGTACGCCAGACCCCTCCCGATCAACAGGACCCCGTTCCGAACGTAGGAGGTCCGTTTCCTCCGTTGTGCGGTACGCCAGGCCTCGTTTCCATCGCCTGTTCCGTCCAAGCCCTCCCGATGAACACGACCACGCATTCCGTTCCGACCCAGCCGGTTGGCTCCCACGCGTTCCGTTGCCTCCCGATGAACACGACGCATTCCGTTGCCTCCCCATGAACACGACGCATTCCGTTGCCTCCCCATGAACACGACGACGACGTTGTTTCTCCGTTCCGACCCAGCCATGTACACGAGCCCTGGCCGTACGTATGCGCGAGTAGGCGTTCGAGACCCCGCCCGTATGTACACATACGTGGCCGTATTTTCTTTCTTGCACCCTGGCCGCTGTACGTACGTGTACATGCTACGTGCGCGCCTCTACTACGACACGTACGCGCCTCTACTACGACACGTGCGCGCCTCTACATCCACCAGTATATATGTACGTACACGTTCGCGACCAGAATGACAACGCTACGTACGCTTCGACCAGGTGGGTCCCGACTGTCAGGCACTTCCTTGCCTGCGAAGATGTAGCTGGTGGGTCCCAGCAGTCAGGGGGGCGAATCGTTTTTTTTGCCCGGACGCACTTCCTTGCGTGCGAAGATGTAGCTGGTGGGTCCCAGCAGTCAGGGGGAAACGTTTTTTTCGCGAAATACAGTGGCCCGTCCGGTGGGTCCCAGCTGTCAGGTGGAGGAATCATTATTTTCCGCGTAATAAGGAGGCACTTCCTTGCTGCGGCCGTGGACCCAGCTGTCAGCCTCTCCACGTACAGTCCACGTCCGATGGAAGTCGTTCCTTGACCACGTTGACCACGCCGCGCCGAGAGCACCAGGGCGGTGGACGACGGCGAGGCCTAGGAAGGGGACGACGGGGAGCCGGGGAAGACGCGGCAGTGGAAGCCCACGCGGGAAGGAGTACGAGGGTTCACTGGTTCGGCTGCGGTGTGAGGCTGCCGTCGCCACAGGGCCTGGCCAGCGGTGGGAATAGTAGGGGGAGGTGAGGCCTCCGCGGCAGCACAGCCGGCCACGGGAGGCAGGAGCATGCGGCACGACCGGTACTGCTTTGGGCGGCTGGAGCAAGAAGACCAGAGGTTGAAGAAGCACTATGGCCGTTGGATGGACATCGTACGGTCACTGGAGCTAGAATCATTCATATTGACTAGAGTTGACAAAGGCCCCCGTCCCAGTCAACTTAGTAGGCCCACAAGTCAGCCTCCCACCATGGTGGGTTCCAGCTAGCAGGGGAGTATTCATTTTTTTTGTGTAATAAGGAGGCACTTCCGGTGGGTCCGAGCTGACAGCGGGGGGAACATTTTTTTCACGAAATATGCTGGCCCGTCCGGTGGGTCCCAGCAGTCAGGGGGGAAACGTTTTTTCATGAAATAAGGTGGCCCGTTCGGTGGGTCCCTGGCAGGTGGAGGAATAATTATTTTGCGCGTAATAAGGAGGCACTTCCTTGCGGCCGCCTGGACCCAGCTGTCAGCCTCTTCACGTACAGTACTCTTTCGATGGAAGTCGGTCATTGACCACATTGACCACGCCGCGCCGAGAGCACCAGGGCGGTGGTCTGGACGACGGTGAGGCCTAGGAAGGGGACGACGCGGAGCCAGGGAAGACGCAGCAGTGGAAGCTTGCGCGGAGAGGAGTATGAGGGTTCACTGGTTCGGCTGCGGTGTGAGGCTGACGTCGTCGCAGAATAACAGGGGGTGTGGGTGAGTAGAGGGATGGCCTGGCCAGCGGTGGGAGTAGTACAGGGCGGTGAGGCCTCCGCGGCATCACAGCCGGCCATGGGAGGTAGGAGCACGCGACATGACCGGCGCTGCTTTGGGCCGCTAGAGCAAGAAGACCAGAGGTTGAAGAAGCACTACGACCGTTGGATGGACATCGTACGATCACTACAGTATCGTTTATATTGACTAAGTTGACAAAGCCCTTGGTACGCGTCAACTTAGTAGGCTCACAACTCGGATTTGGCAAAGAACATATAGCCCATTTGCGATTTGTAAGAATGTACAGCCCATTTTTTAATTCTAATGGAATTTACTACAGCCCATTTATAGTTTGTTAAAAGTACAGCCCAACTTCTAGCTAGGACAACGATTAATAATTTCAAACAACCGCTCAAAACAGAATTCAAAAAAATTCCCACATTTTGATGGGATCCGAAATATTTTTATCCGAAATTTCTAGTCAGGTCAAATATAATTTCAAAATAAAGTTGTATTACGTTAAAATCCAATGAAATATTACGCGTGCAACAAGTAATGAAATTAAAATTTTCAAATTCCAAAAATAATATATTTTTCAAACTAATTACGTGTTTGGTGCATAGTAACTGTCCAGTTATTATAATTACATCCCATTTATTATTTCTTAAAGTCCATTTTCTTGTTAAGCCTAATGCATACCTCCTAGGAAAGTTTGCAGCCCAGCGGGGCGGAGAATAACAAGTTGACCCGGATATTGTGTACAACTGTCGGCCCAATTGCATTGCTGATGTTGAAAAAAAGGCCTGTGTAGTACAGTACAACCTAACATGGTTACTCAGCCCACATTCAGCGACGCCGGAAAGGCCCAAACAAGGCTTCTGTACAACTTTTTGAAGTCACTGAGCTCAATTAATAACTTAAGAAAAAAGTTAGATTACAGTGGAACCTAATTAAAAGCTGTCACGAGCAAATAAATAATTCAACGGGTCCCACTTGTGCGTCTGCGCGTGTGTGTGTGTGTGAGAGAGAGAGAGAAGAGAGAGAGACCCATCGGTCGATGCTCGTAAATACATCTTTCAGCCATATGCATTGCTGATGCTCAGTAAAAACTTATATAGTTGACACAATCATATAGAACATCATAGCACACTGAACTTGCATACAAAAATTTCACGCAGGCGGCACAATCAGGATGGAAGCAGTGGATCGCTACGGGAAGGGCTATGTTGAAACCAACGAAGTCGTACATAACGGTTCATCGTCTTTATCAATGACGGGGAAATATCTTGAATGTTGTGCAAAGAAAACAGACAGACAACACAATAAGTTCTGCTAGCACATTAAGTTGACGTACAACCCTTTCTAAAAAAGTTCAGGTACAAAATTAGAACAGGTCACAATCAAATGTACTGGCATATCAGTGCTTCACACCCATAGCTCGGATTTAACTAGTACTCCCTCCGTCCGGGAAAAGTTGTCCACAGGGCAGTGTATTTGTTTTTTTGCAAAAAAACCCACAGAGTTTTAAACACATAACAAAGAAGTCCATCTCCTTCCTTCCTCCTCCCCCGTCGCCCGCGCCTTGCAGCCATCGCCGGCTACCCACCTGCGCCGCCGCCCGCCTGGATCTGCGCCGCGACCAACACCAGAACCATGGCCCAGCCCCAACAACAGCGCCGCCGCCCGCTTGCACCTGTGCCGCGGCTTACCACCTGCACCGCCCGCCGTGAAGGCGACCTGCGTCGGCGCCCTCCTCGAGCTATGCCGCCGGCCCCGTTGAAGGTCGCCGCCCACGTTCACACACCTTCGCCGCCCACCTGCGCCTCCGATTTTGTCCGCTTCAGCCGCCGGCGCCGTGGACAATTCCGGCCACTCCCGCCTCTCATGCTGCTACTGGTGGACGACGCCGGCACCGTGGACCTCTGATGCTGCTTTTGCCTTTTCCCCTGCCTCGCCTCTGCTACCACTCCCGCCTGTGCTGGTGAGTCTACCCCTCCCGCCTCTGCTACTACTGTTGTTCAATTTGTTGCTGTGAGTCTGAATTTGCTGTTCTCAGTACGGGCGGAGAAAATTCAGTCAGGGGATACAAAGCTAGAGAAATAATCCAGGACAAAGGTTGTACACTGCTGCTAAATGATGAACAGATTATAGTGAAAATTAAGTTTGATGCCATCAAATTCATTGAGTAATACTATTGCCATTCTTGGAGATCTGCTAGTTTTTGGAAGTTTTTCTTGCTACAGTTAACTGAAAATGTTCAGTGTTCCAATACTGTAGAGAAACTACAGTGCCTGTAATTCAGTTATGACTCCTTTACTGAAATTGTAGTGTTTGCTAAAACTGAGATGTAAACTAAAGGAGTTTGTGATTTGCAAAAGCTATAGCATACTCCAACAAGTGATAAATGCACTCAAAAGTTCACTGAGAAAATGTAGAGGCTGCTCACTTGTTACTGAAAGTTTTCTGGAGTGATAAATGCACGCAAAAGAAGTTCAGTTAACTGTTACTATTGTTGTATGAATTCCAACCAGGTCAATTTGTTGTCAATTACTCTGTAATACTCAACCAGGTTTATGCAAAATGAAGATCAATCATGTTTATTTGGATTTATTTCAATCATTTGAATTTATTTGCTGTATTTGAATTTATACACCATTTGTCCAATTGCAAACATACCTAAAGTTTCCAATTGTCCAATTTCAGTCATTCATTTTACAAAGAGCTAAGCATAGCCATGACTCTTCCCTAAATATTCCTGTAGAATCAATTCAAGCAGCACAAAACTGAAAACTGAAAACTGCCACAACCCCTTAACTAAGAGTTGATAAAAACATGTCCCTAAAATTGGAATTATTTGAATTAGCTAGGTTTATTCTTCTTCATATACAGAAAAAGATGAATATTGTTCGTCTACTAGTTACTTCAAATTTAGAACTGAATAAACACTTGTCATCTTCAGTAAACACTTGTAAATCTAGAGTGGTTTTAAACTTAGAATGCACCAAGTACTAATATCCTTTGCCAGGCTACACACCATCTACTTGGAGTAGACAGCAAGATTCACAGAGACATGCACGCTTCAATAGACTTGTGAATGCTAGCAAAGTGATAAGTAAAAACTTGGATGTTCTCAGAAATATAGCACCAGAGGACATTAAGTGAACTGGCCTGTATGCTAAAGGCAAGGAAATGCCACCTTCTTTTCTTCTTCGAGCAGTTGATGAACTGGCCTGTATGCTGCAGCTACACATAGGTTCTGCAGAAAATGCACCAAAAGAGTTACACACAGGTGAAGTAAGTGGAAAGCAACATTTAATCTCCACTTCTTTTCTTTTGGTAGTGAAATTCAATCTGAATTTTGTAAGCACAGAAAATGCACCAATACTGAACATTTATTCCCACCTCCACCACCATCTTGTCAGTTTCGACAGTGTGTGTATGGAGTAGTTTTGACGGCAGTATAATTGTGCATCATGTAAACATTATGAGAATGATTAAGGGTTCAGCAATCAGATTATAATTATGACCAGAACAGAGGAACAAATATCATGGTTAGTTTTATGTAAAAAATCAGAAATGGAGTTACTCACTTGAAGTTACTATAGTTACTCACTTGAACTTACTGTAGTAGTGGCCAAAATTCAGAAAAGTTACTAAACAGCAGAAGTAGTGGCCAAAATTCAAAGTACTAAAAAGATTCTACACTAAATATACAGTGTTATCCATGTTCTGTATCCAGGACATTTTTTATCTGTTTGCATGCATAGGTCCAACCTATCAAGAAGGATGGGCACGTACACGAATAGGTACGACTCATCAGTCTACCCGCATAGCCTTTTCGTTTAGTCTACCTAGCCGTCTAATCAACTGCCTGCACGCCACTTCTCCCATTTACTTCTCCATCGGGAACCGATTCTCCTCGGCTTCTTCACCTCCCCTTCGTCTTCATTTGCATCCAAACCCCACTGCGTTCACATTGTTTTAACCTCTTTAAATAATCATCTACTACTTGAGTTAGACTAGCCATCTAATCCTAATTCTCCAAACCATATCCCTCCGTTCCAGCGGTTCCAAATGGCGGAAGAGATCGAGATGCAGGTTTTTAGCATCCAACATGTCCTCGTCGAAGGCTCGATGCGCATAGTTGCCACCGTCACCGTCCACCCAAGGGTTGTTCGGCAGTGGATCAACAATGTATCCAACTCCCTCGAAAAGGTAGAGACGAGGGTCATCGGTCTTGACGCAGAGTACACGGAGCGTGCCCCTGGGAAGATCCAGTGCGCCGCCGTCCTTCAGCTGTGCCACGAAGATGATGTTTTGGTGTACCACATCATACACTCGCCCTCCATACCACGTGAGCTTCACGATTTCTTGTCTCGGGAGGACGTATACTTCTGTGGGGCAGCCATCGAAGGGGACAAACAGAAGCTGAAGCCATACAACCTTGATTTGAAAAGCATCGCCGACCTACAAACCAGAATCAAAATTCCTGTAGAAGATTGTGATAAATAGACACCATCCCTATTCGACGTAGCAAATTTTGTGCTCGATACAAATCTTCAGAAGGGTGACGAGACGGTGGCATTAAGGTCGTCTAGATGGGAGAATTATCCCTTGACATACGAGCGGATAAAATATGCTGCCCTTGATGCCCGTGTGAGTTTCGAGATAGCTGCAAGGTCCAAAGAGCTTGTTGCGAAGCCGTCTCCCAAAAGAATGTATATTGATATAGATGGACTATTTTGATGGCGTGCATGTCTTTGGAACAGAGTAGTAGCATGGGTCCGCTTGACTATAAGGAACTATTTATCCGCATATATAGCTTTTTCTGCTACTCCTTCTAGTGATCTGTATGCAGTGCATGTGTCCGTAGACACGACAACTTGTGTGCATGACATGTGGGCCACGTAAAATGCGACGAGCATCAAGTTTCTACCACAGCCACCCGCGATTCCCATGACGCCGCTCGAACCCATGAAACCACACGTCCCCGACCTGCGGCTCACCCCTCTTGGCCCCACTGCCCCTCTGCCTACGGGAGCATTACATGTGGACCAGTCACCTATCGGGTCCACATGTTATTGACTCAAAGGTAGGTGTAGTAAGGCGCTGAAGCTCAGTCCCGACGGCCCTGAGAGGGAAATGTAACTCCTGCGCCAGGGCTTGTGGTGCTCCCGCAGCACGAACTCGTGCCAAACTCGAGATTTGTTTCTTTACTATACATGCACGCAACGATTTAATGGACATTGTAATCTCAACATGTGATGGGGAGCTCTAAATTTGAATTTGAAACTTATAAAACGAAAAGATTCAAAACAAATAAACTGGGAGAGAGGGAGTATATCGTAGGATGTGTCCCATACAAAATAAGTCCCCTGGTTTGTCACCGCGAAGATGCGGTTAGAAAGGAGCACAACGTCTTCCTACTCGTACGGCAACAAATCGGCCGCAGACAGCATGGTCCGCCTTTGACCGCCATGTGCAAGGTTCGTGCTATCTTATTCAATCTCACCGTGGTTCCATCGTACCAATTCATGCGGTGGCCCGTTGCATGGCTGATCCCAATGTTGGACAAAGGTTCTACGGGAACGGTGTCACCGTTGTAAATGTTGTGCAAATTGATGTTGGTACCCTCCTGTACATATGCAAGCCAATCTCCACTCGCACCGAGCCTAACCTGTGAAACAGTGGGCAGGGGGAGAATTAGGAAATGGACACGGAAGTAGTCTTTAGAATGCATTTACTACGTGATCAAACTCATCTTACCTGCTCATCGGAGGAAATCCGAGTGCCCCTCAACGTCGGCATCTCAAGGGGCGTCAACTTGCAACTACGGCCACGCCGCGCTGGAGAGACCCCCAAGGAAACATCCTCGTGCGTTCCACGGAACATCAAGATGCATTTGTATGAGTAGTTTATCTTGTGAGAGAAAAGGATGAACGAGGGAAGGCCTCTAGAGATAGAGATGGACACTACTACTACCAATGTGCTGGCCCGTGCGTTGCAATGGATCCAAAGTAGTAGAATAATACTTGTTCACGTGCTTGAAATATAAACACTCTAGTTTTGATATACATGTGTCAGCAGACATGACAGCTTGTCCATGGAAGTTGAACCACGGCGACCATCACGTTTCTTGTTTCTACCACTGCCACACCCACACGCGATTCCCACGACGCCGCTCCAACCCACGGCACGACGTCCCCCGACGTGGACATGGATCCTCTGACGTGGCTATCACTGCCTTGCCCTGCCTTTCCTTCGCTGACAGGTGGGACCCACGCTTATGGGTCCCACATGTCAGTGACAGAATGGTAGGATTGTTCGCGTCAGGGGATCCTCATCCCCCCGACGTGCCCCTCATCCCTCTCGGCCCCACCGCTCCTCTGCCTTTGTGTGCATGACATGCGGGCCAGCTGAACTGCGGCGACCATCAACTTTCTACCACAGACACACCCGATTGGACGCGGTTTGCCTGCTCCGCTGCTGTGCTCCGATCCGTACTCCCGCACCATCGAATTTTCATCCAGCGGCTGTGACACATTTCGTCCCGGGCATCAATCCTCAGCTGGAGTACTTATGTACTCCCTCCGGTCCTTTTTACTCTGCACATTGGATTTGCCGAAAGTCAAACTTTGCTAAGTTTGACCAAATTTATATTAGAAATTATTAGCATCTATAATATCTAATAAATATAATATGAAAATATATTCCAAGATGAATCTAATGATATTGGTGTTGTTATGTGAATGTCTATAATTTTTTATATAAAATTGGTCAAAGTTGGATGAGATTGACTTCGGACAAACCTAATATGCAGAGTAAAAAGGACCGGAGGGAGTACTACAAGTAGTACCCGCCGGTGTGGCCATCTACGCCTCGTAACGCCCCGACGCCCAGCTGTGGCACCCTCGCCACGGCCACGCCACCACCGGCCGGTTCATCTCGAACGAGTGAGTCGCGAACCACGCCACCACCATGAGAATGACATGTGGGCCAGCCGCATTTAAGGTCCGCATGTCATTGACTCATAGGCCGGGCACTAAGCCACTGAAGTTCGGTCTCGTGGGCCCCGAGAGGAAATTGTAACTCCTGCGGTAGGCCTTGTGGTGCTCCCGCGGTACGAGCTCGTGCCAAAACTGGAATTTGTTTCTTACTACTACCAACTAGTACTAGTAAGGTACACGTGCATTGCACGCATGAGATTCTGGTGGTTTGTGCATTATGCTTCTACATGTGGAGCTTTCTGGATTCTAACATGTGGCAAAATCTGGTGGAATGTAAGGTTAGGCAAGTTTGATTAACTTAGGTGAGTGTTTGGTTCAAGCCACACCTTAGGCAAGCCACACTAAGGCCCCACATGACATACACACAAAAAATGTGGCAAGATTCCCTTAGGCTTGCCAACTTCTTTCTCTCATTTTGAAGAACTAATAACTTTGCCTAAGCTTAGTTGTGGCAAAGTTAGGGTCTGTTTGATTCAAAGGATTTTCATAGGATCTTTGAAGGATTAGAATCCTTAGGAATTTTTCCTACGTTGGTCGTTTGATTCGTAGGATTGAATCATGTAGAATATTTTCCTAAGGATTCATTTGTACTACGTTTCATAGGAATTCTAACATGCACTCCAACCTCTTGAAAGAAATCCTTTGTTTTTCATGTGACACAATCAAACAAACTCAAATCCTATAGGGATCCAATGAACATGCCATTCCAATCCTACTTTTCCTATTCATGTGTTTCGGCAATCCTATGAATCAAAGAATCCCTTAGTCATGAATTAAGTTCAACCATGGAGTCTTCTAGATTATACATGTGGCAGAATCTGGTGGATGATATCCAACGGCCAGTAGTGCTCGGATTTGCCATCTTTGTACCGTCGGATTGGCTTCATCCAACGACCAACTTTCAAAGTTTTCACACACTATATAGGGGGTATAGATATAAATGTGCCGGTCCGTTGCAATGGATCCAAAGTATATATATCTATTTAGTGGAGTGCACTCTAAACACATTATCTATTTATTTTTCTCTAACCTTCCGTAGCCATGCAACCAAGCCACATAAGCTTCATGGGTGCCCCCACATCATATTATTCATACTACGTTGATTGAAAAAAGATAAATCACCCAAAACAAGATCTTCCCGCTTTTTGTTCCTACGATGTTGTGCCGTGCACGTACCTACTAGTTATATAGTGGTAGTACTAGTAATATAGTATTAGGAGTACACACTTGGTACTAGTAGGAGTAGTACTAGTACGGAATGCTCCTACTCTATCAACGAGCCCCGTCTGACACCAAATTTCTTGGCTTCCGTGCTACAGCTAGATCTTCCCCTCGTTTCTGTTTTCCAACCCGGCAGCGTGCGGGGTGTCGGTTTGCTCAACGGCGGTCCCACATGAAAGTGAAAATGCTTGGCAACATGCCTTCCCTAAGCTATGTGTCGTGCCGGACGGGCCGTGTTGTACTCCCGATTCCCGGGCGTGTGGGGGTGCGACGCGAACGCGGCAGGCCTTTTCCTTTTACCGGCAATGTGCCGGTGCGTTGCGACAGATCCAAAGTAGTAGAATAGTAGTATTTGTTCACAAACTTGAAAGAAATCACTATTGTTTTGATATACTCCTAACATATTACTCCCTCCGTACCTAAATATTTGTCTTTTTTGAGATTTCAAATGGACTATCACATACAGATTATATAGACATATTCTAGTGTTTGCACGAAGTTGATGGAAAAGGAAAGCACAACTTATAAATTGATGGATGGAGTACTAGTTACAGTGATGCATATAATTAAGCAAAGGGATCGCACATGTCGGTATTGACTAGAACGAGAATGCAACAGCACAATAAGAATTAAGGCCACGATGATGCGATCGCAGTGGTGGTTACACAAGGCAAGAAGAAAGATGGATCCATGAACATATGACCTCCTCCTCCTCAACTTAGCGTGCCGGGCCACCGACCGGCGGCTAAGGAGCGGCGGTTTTTGTGGCGAGGTCGAGGTGCTTCTCAGCAAAGGCATCCAAGGCTTCCAGCCGGTTGAGGAAGGCCAACGTCGTAGCGTCCTCACTGGCCTTGTAGATACCTATGTACACGATTCCCTCATACATGTGGATGTGTAGGTCGACGAATTCTTGCAGGGCGAGGCGCCTTGCGGCGAGTGCGACCTCCAGGTGGACATTCTTCGTGGCGTCGGTGGGCAGTCGCAGGGCCACTAGTGCTTGAAAGAGGTTCCGGCCATGGAGGCCGATTAGGGTGGCAGGCAATGACGAGCCCGGGCGCGCGGGCTGGAAGAGTACGGTGATGTCGTCCGCAAGCTTCTTGAGGACAGTGAACTTGTTGCTGGTGGCAAAGATCATCTGGTCCAACTGAGAGTCGTAGTTGGCGTCGAAGGCGGCCATCCACCAGCCGGTCTCCAACACCGTCTAGAGATGATCCTCGGCGCCATGCCGCAGGCCGGCATCGTGGACCATCTGGCGCAGCCGCTGGCCGCTCACGAGCATCGCCGCCATGGGTCTGGAGTGAGCTCTTTTGCGCTTAGTGTAGGTGCTTAGGCAAATGCTTAGGTGCGTACGATGTGGTAGATGCATTGGAATGGAGGGGCGCCTTTATATGAGGGCAATGAGGGCAAACTGCGTTGCATTCACATCGTGCAGCCTCTTTTCCCGGACCTCCTCCCATTACTTCCCTCATGCATTAATTGAAGGTGGATGCATTGGCCGTTCAACATATCGGGAACCGCTACTCCCTCCCTCGTCTGCATTAAAGCCGTATCGGGAACTGCGCCGCCCGCTGTCAAATCGAATACTCCCTCCGTCTAGGTGAGTATTAAGTCATCTTACGAAAACCAAATAGTAAACACATAGGCGTGGTGCATTAACTCTCATGTTGTTTCTTATTTTTTGACATAAATAGAGGAATCAACCAAGAAGAGATGTGGGGCTTGTATGCTTTTAATGACTTGAGACTATCAAACATGACATGCAGTGGTCAGTTCGTTGCACAAGAACAAATACAACCCACGTCAGCACACACGCATCTTATATAGCATCACATCCAATGGCTATAAAAGATGAATGAGACCAAATTATATCTCATCTAGATGAGTTCTAGCAAAACTGTATTAATAATACTTAGTACTCCTGCGCCATGTATCATATATTAGTATCATGTAGTACTTTATTTATTTATGAGGTATCCAGATGGCACTGCACCGCCAAGAAAAGAGGGTAACATCAAAATTATGGACTACTTTTTTGAGTATGTTGGTAAGGTCCGGTCATAGTCACTTGTTGAAATCTCTAAAAAGACAAATACTCCCTCCGTCCGGAAATACTTGTCATCAAAATGGATAAAAGGAAATGTATCTAGACGTATTTTAGTTTTAGATACATCTCTTTTTATCCATTTTGATGACAAGTATTTTCGGACGGAGGGAGTAGAAAACAGAGTTGGTGATGATGGTGTGCGTGCCATCCTGCAATATAGGCCGTCGGATTTATATCTAACGGATAGGAAAGAAACTATGGCAATTTTGCAAAAATATACCCACACGTCTCTCCACGTTCGCAAATAAGGCCTTCCCTCGTTCAACCTTTTCTCTCACAAGATAAACTACTCATACAAATGCATCTTGAGGTGTCCATAGAATCGAAGAGAGGGATGATGTGTGTGTGTGTGCGCGCGCGATCGATAAAGAGTGCCATCGAATTTGTGTGTGCCCACGTCAAAGATATAGAGTGGCTGGCCTACTGGAACGTGAGATGGGACATGTGCAGTTTGTCTCTGTGGCATGGATACCTACCTGCAGCGCTCGACTATCGGTGTGTGGTGGGGGAAGAGGGAGGCCCAATTAACTATAGAGGTACAATGGCTGGTATATGTGTGGAGGAGGAGAGAGGCCTACCTCATGTATTAAGGAGATCGATCTGCCTCATGTATTAAGGGAGATCGATCGGCATCCATGCATATGTGCAGGAGAGGAATAAGGTTGGGAGAGAGACAGAGCTAGAGTGTTGGAGGGGGTGGTAGTGGAGTTGCTTCTAACAAATGGTGGGATAGGCTTGCTAGACAAATGGAGGGCACGCCCGCAATATCAATAAGAGAGGAGATGGCTGCTTGTTGTCTGTGCACGTGCGTGTGAGAGACGGGTCAGGAGGCATGCACGAATGATGAGGGGGGACGATGTGGCTTTTGTAAGCAGACGCAACTACATAGGAAGATCAATCGCCCTTTGTTAGAGAAAGGAGAGACATAACTTGTGAGGTACGTCGATCGATGGGGGGTAGTTAAAGTCGATCTAGGTATATGTTGGGAGATCGATCGGTATACATGCATGTGTGTGTTAGAAGCAAATGAGGCACGAGGAGAAGGATAGAGAGAGGGATGCATGTAGGAGGTGGTACGAGAGGCATACTATATCGAGGGGGGAGGAGTGTGCGAGTACGAGAATGATGAAAAGAGTGGTGGGAGTGAGGCATGGACGGTGACAAGAGAAGAGGGGAAGCTTGTGTTTGTGCTAGGCACACCTGGCTAGAGAGGCATATCGATCGATGTGTGCCGTAAAGAAGGAGCTGGGGGGCCTACACACACCATGGGTGAACGACCTAAAGTGAAAAGACGAATTTGCGCGATGGAGCTAGAGAATGCTGAGGGAGGGTGAGAGGGATGCGGGCGTGTGCATGCACAAGAGAAAGTTAGCGCTAGCTACAAAGATAAGAGGGTTGTGTGGGTGTAAAAGACGAATAGAGATCATATATACTTCATTATAAAAAGCGAATTCGGATATTTGAAGAATTTATCATAGTGTTTCAAACCGACGCATGTGTGAATATATATAACGGTGATACACATGGTGTGGTTATGAACATGTTATACTACATTTAATATATTTTATCTCTACTCTTATAAAAACGGAGTTGTTGATGATGGTGTGCCTGCCATCCTGCATTATAGGCCGTCCGATTTATATCTGGCGGATAGCAAGGAAACTATGATGGTTGAAGTTGGCAACAATCATGATTGTAGATTCTTATTGAAATAGAGAAACGAATTCAAATTTAGTTCGAATTGCAGCGGTAGTATAGACATTTGGAATGCACTAAAATGTTGGTATGAGTAGGTTACATGCATTATACAGCAAGCGAAAAAATTTAATCGGACATAACATGGATTCATACTCCCTCCTTTCCTCTATATAGGGCGTAATGAGATTTTTAAGACCGCCTTTGACTATTGACAAGATTAATAGTACATGACATGCACCATGTGAAAATTATACCATTGAAAGAACCTTTCACAGACGAATTTAACGGTGTGCTTTGTGTAAGTTGCATGTCATATATCATTGCTCTAATATTTGGTCAAAGTTAGCATCGAAAAACGCATTAGGCCCTATATAGATGGAAGGAGGGAGTAGCTTTGAATAGCATTTGTATAGTAAAACGGGGCAAGACTCTCTCTTTGTGTGGTGTGAATAGTTTTATTTTTTTCGTTTTGTTTTTGGTTGAGGGAAGTGCGAATTTATTTGGTACGTACAAGTACAATATTACTACACATTAGGCTTGTCCCTAAACTTCAACCGCGTCTTGTTATATCCCGAAAATTCAGATATCGTTCTTCCAAAACTGGCGCCTTCACAACCCGCGTCTTGCTATCCTGAAATTACAATGCGCGCGAAAACTCCCTCCAGCTGCCAAATCCCGACACGCGAAATCTCCCTTCTAACCCTGAGCCGAAAGGGCCGCTAGTTCAAATCGGTGGGGGGTACTTTTGTAACACACCCTACATTTTGGACAAGCACGTCCCTATGTCATGCTTCACCCCCTCCCATCGCCCCCTTTTCACCATTCGAAATCCCAAGCCGCCATAACCTCTCTGCTCCAGCCGCGAAACCCCACCCTTCTCCATCCGCCACATCACCGCTGCCCAGCCAGAGCCTCTTCCCCGACGACATCGTCCACCACAACAGCTCGACGTCCCTCGTCCACCTCCCCGAATGAGGATCCGTCATCCATCTCGCCGTCCCACCGGTTCAGCCGCCCCGTCCTCCACCTCCAAGGAGCTACTCCGACGATCGCCTCAACTATCGCGGCTGCTCTATCCCCACACCGCCGCCTTAACCTGCTCCACCGGAACCGCAGCATCCTCACCGACTCCTCGGACGAAGCCGAGGCCTACTCGGCGCCACCAAAGAGGTTGTACACTCATTGCATCGCACCTTCTCCTTAACTCGACCTCCTAGTGCCGACGGTGCTCCATCCTGCACCCCCATGGAGTGGCTACCTTGAAGCCGGTGCCGCGGGCGACATCTCCACGGCGGCTCTCCCCCAGTGCGAGGCCCCTTCGGCGGCGGCGGCCATACCAGGCGGATCTGCTGCTGCTGCTCCGGCTCTCGCTCGCTCACTCGCGTTGCTGCTGCTGCTCCGGCTCTCGCTCGATCGCTCGCTCGCCCGGCTGATGCTGCTGCTCTCCCCCTCGCTCGTGTTGCTGCTCTGCTCCGATTAAGCCACACTTCAGTCGACTGAATCGACTTTTGGGTCAGTCGATTTTCAGGGGTTGGGGGGCTCGCCGGAGTTAACGAAGAACCACCCGCGGTGGGGACGGGGGCTCGCCGGAGAGGTACCCCACTATCTATCTTAGGGTTCAGGGTGGGGGCGGGGGGGCTAGAGGGCTGGCCGGGGCGGCGGTGGCGAGTTGTTTCAGTGCGGCGAGGTGGCGCTGGGGCCGGCGGTTCGGTCGGTGGTGGCTGGCGGCTCAGGGGGGTGCAGGTTGAAGATGAACTGTAGGCCCTCCCTAAACTACATGTCAAGTGCCTCTCTGCTACCATTGCGTTCAGTTTCGACAGTAGCATTCAGATTCCACAGTAAATTTCAGTTTCGACAGTTAAGTTCAGAGTCAACAGTTTTTACCTCATCTGTTGTAGTCAGGTGGTTTTTGGTGATGTTAATTTTACATCCATTTTACATCATCTATTGGAGATGCTATTAGAATCCCACTTGAGATTGACGATGTCTGTCTTGTGCTGCTTCAGTCTTGACGTCTTACGGCTCACCGGAGCTGCTCCAACGACAGAACGATCCATCACAACAGAGCAGTGCCCTGGACGCCATCTACAGATTCCTCAGATCTTCCTCCACACCTCCGACAGCCACCTCTGCCTCAACTGCTTCAGCGACCAACCCAATGATGCTGAGGTCGACATGGCTACGGCAAAGAGGTTGTACACTTGTTGCATCACTTATTACTATACATTCACGTCGATCCATTAGGGCTATTTTGGTTCAACGGAAAAACGTCGATCCACTGGTTGTTACCATCACTCTAAATTTCTGCATGCTCTCCTTACATAATCTCACCATATTTTTTTCGTATGCATGTCAGATATTGTACACAGTCATGCTGAACATGTAGAGAAAAAGAGAAGAGTTTTGCGCGGCAATACAATGTCATGCAGACATCGCTCCATGGTGGGTTCAATGGCAAACCCTCCCCACCCCTCTCCAGATTGTAATCCAGAGGAAGATATCTGTTCTGAGGCGGATTCAGATGCCGCTGACCACTCCTATTTACCCCCAAGGTGTTTGCTCTACCTTGGCATGATGATGTTAGTCATATCATGCATATGTTGCCTTGCAGTGCCTACTTTTGACATCATATATGTCATCTGCTTAGTTTAGACATGTTCTGTAATGCCACCTGTTTAGTTTCTATATCATATATGGGAATTATGCAGTCTCATGTCTTTTAGCCAGCCATAATATATGTGAAATGTGCAATGCCATCCTGTTTAACCAGGCATCATATATTTGAATGATATCTTGCCCATCCTTTTCTTCATTACATTTCCATTTGTCGACAATGTTTGTACATTAAACTACTCTTCCTGTGAATCAGCCATTTGGGTGGGAGATGGAAAAATCTGGAGTGAAAACAAGGCCTTCAGAGCAGACAGTGCTACCTGTCGAAGCAGATCTCTTGTTGGGTCCCGATAGCTCCTCAGAGATGGATTCAGAGACAGATGACCAGTCCTATTCCCCCACTGAGGTGTATGCTCTAACTTGGCACGGTTATACTGCTCATATCATGCATACGGTGTCTTGCATTGCATAGTTTAGACATCATATACACAATATTCAACACCATGTTCTTAGTTCAGACATCATATCGAATGCCCTCTGTTTAGCATATAAATCACATATGTGAATTAAATGATGCGATCATGATTACTTAGATAACATGTAGGTGAATTATGTCATGCGATCATGTTTAGTTATTCATCATATCTTTGAATTATGTTATGCTATGCTATCCAGTTTAGATAGACATCATATATGTGAAATTATGTCATGCTATCCGTTTTAGTTAAACAATATACATGTCAACTATTTCATGCCCTCTTTTTTCCACACTATCTATTGCATCTGTCTCTCATACAATGTCTGTACATTCAACTATGTTTCCTGTTTATCAGCCATTTGAATTGGAGCGGGTGATGCCAGTATCTAGCGCACTAAAAACACGGTCTTCAAATAAAATAGTGCTACCTCTTGGTGGAGATAGCACCCCGGTTATACATGCACAAGAACCATCCCTACCACACATAACCCAAACTCTCGCAGATTGTACCCCTACTGCGATGGACAGAGAACCAGCTTCACCCAATCTAACCCCAACCCCAGCCGATAGTAACCCAGTTCCTATTGACACAACACCATCTCCACCACAGAGCTCCCAAACAAGAGCAGTTAGTAAGGCAGCTCCAGTGCCCAAAGGGCCAGTACTATCATGGCGAACCCCAACTCCACCAGTTAGTACGCCTATTCTTGTGGAGGAAGCACAACCAGCTAGTCGTAGTTTAGCATCTATCGCATTTGATGTTGTTAAATCGTATGTGTGTATCTTCCCATCTTGGAAATATTATACTGAAGATGAAGGAAAATGTCAGTTGCAGGTGTTTGTCCAGGAGTTATGTGTAAGTAATGTTATTCATGGCAATTACTTTGCTTCGTCCCATACATCCTACCTCCATGATGGTTATAATACAACAAATTTTCCTATTTTTCTCTATAGAGAAGGACCGATTTGGAAACTCAGGATGAGGTAACATGTGCTAATACCTCTGCTATCTTCAAGAATGCTTGGTGGCTATCGGAATTACCTGAAGAAAACGTACTTCACCGGCAAACAAACTCATCAAATTTCCTTATATTCTCCTGAGACACATTTACTGGACGATGACTGGGAACGCCTTGTTCTGTACTGGTCCCGAACCAAGAATGTGGTAAGGTCTATGAGCTCATTTTCTATTTTTAAGTATTATATTCTTGCGTCTTACTGTACTCTGCTCATGTAGAACAAGTGCCTAAACCTGAAGAACAACTGTTCTAATTTAAGATTCCATTGCTATCATAGTTCAAAAAAGCGCTAGGCGTTAATTGTGCCTTTTGCCACCGCCTTGCGCTTTACTGACCAAAGCGCATGCTTATGCGCAGTTATGCATAGATTATGCGTAGTTATGCGCAATGCGTTTAGCCAACGCCTAGAGCCTAGGCGCGCTTAAGCGCTTGCTTAGGCGCGCCTTTTTTAACTATGATTGCTTTGCTCTTGTATCACTGTATTTACTCATACAAAATTATTTTTAAATTGAAGGATCCAATCGAAACTCCAATGGCACAACGAATATGTTCACGCATGTTTCTTTAACAGGTTTGCTCTTATCAATAGCTCTGTTGATTTCAATTTCAATTGTGTATACAGTTGACTTTCACATCATGCATATTACTAGCATCACAACAGAGCAAATAGTGTTGTTGTACATGTAGACCCGTGGTACCCATCTGAAATCTTGTTGTGTCGTGTAGTTTCCCACGCTTTGTATTCTTTCACTGCTGCTTTGTCTTGAAATGATATGATTTGAACCGTGTCTCTATTTTGATTTGGCAAGACAATGCAGTGACCATAGGACATAGATATATATTTGTTTGATGCTTTTATTATGTACTAGTACTTGGCAATAGAAGACTTGGTAGTTTAATCTTGTCCACCTTACTAATGAACTGGTTCACCGAAATGAGTTTCATATACTAGTACATGCTAAACTTGTTATTTGTCTGCTTGTTTCTTCTTTTAGAATGCTGACCGAATATTGGGGAAGAGTGCCTTATTAAGAAATGGTAAAGGAAGTAATGCAGATAAGGTTCAGGATAGTGACAAATCCTTGTTGGTCTCCAACAAAGCTGATAAAACAGCTAAGGAAGACTATCTTGAAGACAGCGAGACAACCCCAAAGTCCTGTCTTGGTTTAGTGTTCGAGTTACTAGCCACTACCGCTTGCACAAGCTATTCAAACTCCCTGTCTGAATTAGTTCAGTTTCTTGAGTCTCAACTACAAGCTGAAAGACATCGATCAGTTGTGCTACGACAAGAAGCGGAAGGACTGCGGAAGTCCCTGGAGCATTCAGATGCATTCTTTCTGGTGCAACAACAAGCGTTGGAGGATTTTAGCGGCAAATAGGACAAAGCTAATCAGCTTGCTAAGCTTATTGCCAGCATGGTGGATACCCAGGATAATGTTTCTTGAGCTCTTCTGAAGTTGTTTCAGTTATGCTCTTGTTTTGCTGCCGCGTTTATTTGCACTGGTGGCCAATTTTGACGGCCCGTATGTAATGTGTTGCTTTGTTCCCTATATTTGCACTGGTGGCAAACTTTGATGCCCAGTGGATGTAATATGTGTAATAGCGGTAATAGGCTAGCGTTAATTGCTTGCTTATTTATTTCCTTATTGTCTTGTTTAGTTGTTTGCTTGTAGTCACTGCAGTTCTTTTTCTGTTTTTTCTAGTGGCCACAATACCCTATTTTTGGTAACTAGGCCAAAATAATCATGGGCCTTCTACGGGTCGTATGATCCATGGGCCTTCGTCCGGTCGTAGGATCCATCGGCCTTCTATACGGGCCTTAGGGTCCATGGGCCTTCTATGGGCCGTAGGGCCCATGGGCCTTCTACGGGCCGTATGATCCATGGGCCTTCTACGGGTCGTACTATCCATGGGCCTCATACGGGCTGTAGGATCCATGGGTCTTCTACGGGGCGTATCATCATTTCGCCAATCATGGGTCGTACTATTCATGGACCATAACGGGCCGTTAATAGGCCGTATTTGATAACTCTATGAAAACAGCCCAACGGGTTTTTTTACATGAAAACAACCCAATGTATTAACGGTCCGCAAACGGGCCGACTGTAACGACGGGCTGAATTTGGCCCATAAGCAGAAAATGACAGTAATGGGCCGTATGTAACCGAATGCTGCAAATGAGCCCAAGAATTAATGGGCCCTGAGAAGGCCGAAAGATAACTTGGGCTGGAAACGGCCCAATGGAATAACGGATCGTTAATGGGTATAAAGTGATACAATGTTCATTACGGGCCAGCTTCACCATGGGCCGTTAATGGGCCAAGATTTACAAAGGTCCTCATATGGGCCGAAAGAAGTCATGGGCCACACATGTGCCGGAAGTTAAAACGGGCTGAATCATATTGGACGGCCCAGATGACGCTACTGGGCCTAATTCGGAAAGGGCATAACGGGCCCTGGGTTAGCGGGCTGTAAATGGGCTATATGCGAATAGGCTGTTAACAGGCTTTCCGTGGGCCGGCCCGCCACCTTTTGACCAAGTCAAACGGGCCGGCCTTTTCACAGGAATGGGCCTCTGTTGGGTCGTGCCACGTGTCGCCGTATCATAGGCGCCTTCGGTCCAATGAGCGGATGACATCTGTCCCAACAGTGAGCCGACACGTGTTTCCTCCAGCTAATGATGATTTTACACATGGAAAATCCCCATTGGTCGGGGCTGTTAACGGGTTATCGGATCCAAAACCCGACCCGATAGCTTAACGGCGTTCCGTTACGGCGGATGCCACATGTCGGTCACCCTTGACGAAAGCACTTCTGTGACGCGTGATTTATCGTCATGAAAGTGGACACTTCCGTGATGATAATTTTGGTAATGTCATGGAACACTTCTATGACAGCACGGGTATGACTATCTTGATTCTGTCATAAATTTGTCATGGATGTACATGCATGACAAAAAACGCGACCTACTGTGACAAACACGTATCATCACAGAAGTGTATTTTTTTGTAGTGATTCTTGACTTGCTCCAACGGAGGGGTTTCCTGAGCATTTTTTGTGACTGAGTCTCCGCTCTCCTGTGCACATCGTCCTCGCGGATACTACTCAACGGGGTGTCGGCACTTCCATCGCTCATGACAAGGCTTCAAGGGATCCTTTGTCCCCCCTACTCTTCGTCATCCCCATTGACCCGCTCTAGAGAATCCTCGAGATGGCAACTAGGAAAGGCCTCTTCCACAAGATTCGTGGGCGTGGGGTTTTTCTTCGCACATTCCCATATGCTGACAGTGTAGCCGTCTTCACGGAGCCCATCAAAAGTGACATCGACAACCTCTCCAACATTTTGCGTCTTTTTGGTGATGTCACGGGCCACTCCACCAATTTCAGCAAAAGCTTGGTTGTCCCAATTCGATGTGGCCACATGAACTTGCGACCCGTACATCCTTCACAGTAAATACTTGGGGTTGCCCTCTCAGTCTGGCAACTACGAAGCATTGACTTCCAGTTCCTAGAGGATAAAGTGGCGGCCAAGTTGGTTACCTGGGACAGCCAAAACATTGCTTCCATTGGTCGCACGGCCCTTGTCAAGTCAGTGCTCTCATCCGAAGCTTTTTTTCTTCATCACCTCGCTCAACGTCCTTGCCGGCACTCTTCGCAATGTAAACAAACTTGAGCGGACATTCCTTTGGGCAGGTACCAACAAGACCTCCGGAGCCAAATGCAAAGTTAATTAGGAATCCTCATGCCGGTCCCTCGAGTATGGAGGGCTTGGATTGCTTGACACAGAGAAGTTCAAAAGGGCCCTTAGGCTAAGATGGTTGTGGTTTGAGTGGAAAGAGACATCCAATGTGTGGTTGGGCTCGGGCAACCTGTGCGAGGAAATGGACTACAAACTCTTCTATGCCTCAACATCCATCACCGTTGGCAATGGTGCGTGTACGCCCTTTTGGGACTCACCATGGATGCTTGACCGAAAACCCAAGGACATTGAACCCCTAATCTACGAGGCATGTTCTAGAAAAAATTGGAAGGTCGGGGAGGCCCCGAAAGATGATGCATGAATTTCCGAAATCAAGTTGCCCAACAACTTCTCCATCACACACTTCTATCAATTCATTGAATTGTGGCCCGCTTTGTGCGATTTCCATCTTAATGATGAAGCACAAGATGACATTCGATGGAAGCACATGACTAATGGAACCTACTCGGTGGCGTCGGCCTACATTTCTCAATTTCAGGGCACCACTCGGTCTCCTATGGAACACACAGTATGGAAGGCCTGGGCGCCACCCAAAGTGAATTTTTTCGCTTGGTTGGCCATTCAAAATCGGATTTGGATGACGGATAGATTGCACAAACGTGGGGCCGAACTGCGGCCTTTGCCTGCTATGCAAGTGTGTTCAAGTGACCATGACCACAGAGCATCTTCTCTACAAGTGTCGGTACACGACTAGGCTTCGGGGAATGATCAAGGACTAGCTTCAGATTGAGAGTATTGATACTTCCACTTGGCAATTGCTAGTTCCACAAAAGACTGGTGGGTGGGTCTCTCTGACACTAACATCCCCAACTGCAAGGCCTTCCCCTCGGTTGTCATGCTCACGTCTTTGCCATCTGGAAGAAAAGAAATGCACGTGTTTTCCGTCAAAAAAGCGCCCCGCCAACAATCCTTCTTCGTGAGATCAAGCAGGAGGCGGCCCTATGGGTGCTTGCGGGGGCCAAGAAGTTGGGGCAAATCATGCCGGGAGAGTGAGGCATGGCTGTACTAGGGGGTGTTGTAACGCTTAATTCTCAAGGGGTGTAACACCTAAAACTCAATTCTATTCTCCTTTATTAATACATGAGGCATATCGTTTGCCTCCATTTCAAAAAACAATACAGTACATTAAACTTCCTGCCCAGCTCCTCTGCAATTATGTGCCGCTTATGGTTAACTTATAAGCACTTATATAAATTACAAATTTTAAGACGCAACGTGGTCCGGTTCATATACTTGGACTCCACTGAGTAAACTAGTGTTGATCTACGATACAACAAACACACATACTCCCTGACGCTTTTTGACACATCAAAAAAATGTCTTACATTTTGAGATAGAGGGAGTACCATGTATAACTAAAATTCGTCAAGCTTGGTAGCATAAATCACATGGTAAGGACAGGGTAAACATGGTGGAAGCTGGCAACTAGGCACATTATATATTAACAAATCTCCTATGCTTCTGGCTTATATTGAGTTCTCAGTACTGTAGTTATTAGTATAATATACATGAACAACAAGTTAGAGGGATCTGGAAGAACAGTAATATATTTGAGCATATCTTGATTCATGACATGAAATTATCTTCTTTGCTCAGTCTTCTGTCATTTTATTTGATGGATAGACTTGAATACTAGTACCAAGTATGGCAACTACAACCTTTCTACGTTAATGTGCAGCAGGATTTGCCAATTTTTTCGAGAATAGGGTTGAGTTGGCACTCGGTAGATCAGAATTTAAGTGCCATCGTCTGTCCCAATATAAGACCTGGAATGTGTAAGCCAACGGGTGTGCTTTCGGTCATTGACACAGATCACAGCATCTTCTTCGCTGCAGCAGAGCCAATTTTTAATCTAATAGCCAAATCTCAAAGATGCAAATCTGCAAACTAAACTAAAAAAAAATCTATCAATATTTGTAGAACATGGTCCTCAGGGAATCTTTAATGTACATCTGCATAATTTGAGGATTGTATATTTGAGCAATTCCAGCTGTGCATTTGCTACCATGATCACAACACTTGCAGTAGAAGCAACATTTGCAGAACTACAACTCTAACACAAACACCGGAGATGTGCCTCCATAATAATTGAGAACAGAAAATAGAAAACTATATACATGACAGGGCAAGTGACATATCAGACATATCTGGCCATGTGCCCATGTGCTCAGCAAATCCACCCTCTTTATTAAACCTTAACGATTCTATCACAATATCAAATGCCCATATTACATTTACCCAACGTTCTCGGGATGAATAGTAGCATCCAATGCAATTTTGTTTGCATATACATATATGGCAAACAAATACGTAAATGGAATCAAAATGACAGCATATTAAAGATATTTTTGAAATATATTATGTGCAGGATGGAGGGGCAAAAGTTTATTGCACAATTCAATCTCTACCTTTTTTCATGGTATCACTATTAGGGTACATGATATACATAAGGCATTCAACTTTACAATGAAATTCTTGGCTTGAAAAACCATGTAGCAGGGGAAGGGGACTCTCAACATTCTAGCTTCCTTGAGTGATTTGCAAGTAGGTTGAATGTGGATGGTGATTTTGCAAAAATAACTGCATAACCATCGTCCATGTGTTCTGCGCCTTCAGGGAAGAGCTGCCATAGAAGGCAGCCTCCTCCAATCATTCCACTCTCCCAAGAGCCCAAGAAATTGTTGTACACTGTCTGCATGAAAGTTTCGCGGAACTCGTTTTCAAACTTGCCATCCTTCAGTGATAATCCAAACTCCCCGATCACAATGGGCATGCCCAGCAAGTTTGCTGCATCATCAATATGTTGTTGCATCCAAGTGTTAACAAACTGAACGTGGCTTTCCTCTGTTGAGTCAGGCAACCTAGGAAAAAACAAAAATCCTAAGCTCAGCCCTGATAGTAAATTTCATATTTCTGTGAAGTGGTTTAATTCAGCCGCTATAGCTACTCAGCTGTATATGTTTTGTGGGATCAGACATGAGGACTTCTGGACTTACCAAGTGTCTGAATAAATATGAACTGAAGCTAAATCAATTCCCATTGCTTGATGGTTCCTGATGAAGTCCGTTCCAACATGCCCTGAATAATCATCTGGGTTGACGAGCAAAAGTTCTGGAGTAGACGGACCATAATACCCTTCAATACCAATCTCCACGAGGTGCATAGTATCTATAGACTTCACGTAAGAAGCCATCTCTTCTATCCATGCCTACAAGAACCCAGTGTCTTCAAAATGTACAGTGGACAAACAAACATGGAACATAAAAGTTCACAAAAATAAGACCACAATAAAGGACCTGCAGCGTATCGCCTGATGGATCTGAAGGGCAGCGCGGCTCGTTAATCAGCTCCCAGGCAAGAATAGTAGGATCATCTTTGTAGGCCTCATTTGTGATTGTGTTTATTCTTGACAAAACAGCCTAAGCAAAGATAATATATGCACAGCACTGAAACTCTGGTATAACAAGAATACAGGACTACACCCGGAAAAAAAAGAATACAGGACTACAGAATTCAGAGCTGGCAAACTAAAATTAGCAGTAATAATTTGCTGGTGTCATTTCATATAGCTATGCATATGATGATTTCCATTGGTCTCGCAGCATGATAGATATCAGGAACCATTTCTGATGGCTCTTTGAGGTACGGAACCAGAAATTTACCTCAACAAAAGCTTTGTAGTACCCTTTAAGTGTTGGACCAGAGAAGAAGTCGTCGTCAGAAGTAAGATCTACGCCAGCCTCCTTACCCCATCTTACATACTGTGCCTTCCCTCCATAATCTTCCCAGTTATTACAAAGTGACAGTATTAACCGCATCTTATACCTTCTTGCCTCGCTGACCACGAAATCTAGTGCCTGGCAAACAGACATGATAAAATCAGTCACCAAAACCCAAAGAAACACTACACCTTGCAGAGATCAGACATGATAAAATGTATGATGAGCATCCAGTTTCACTTGTTTCCATTTTCTTGTTTTCTTTTTGGCGAGTGGGTCAGTGGGGCATGTGAATGACATAGCAATTTCACCCAAAACATGCACAAAATGTAAGATCCGGCAAATTTATTGATGATCTAAAAAGAAAAGCGCTACTCGGCCATGCATTTCATCAAGCAGGTGCCCGTCTCCACAGGCAGCTCACCTGGAACACCACCTCGTCGTAGCAGAATGGCGCGGTCTGCAGCGCGTGGTACCCTCCGTCAGCGAACGCCCAGGTGCGGCACACGTTGAGCCCCGCCCCGGCAGCCTCGGCAATGGCCGCGGTCACGCGCGGCCGCGTGGCCTCGTCGGCGGCGAAGGACATGAGCCAGTAGGTGTTGAACCCGTGGATGATGAAGGGGCGCTCCGCCGCCCTCGTTACCAGGTGAGCGCCTCGCCGCTCCACCGCTGCCCATTCCTCCTCCGCGTCCGGCTCCAGCGACATGACGGTGGAAGCAAGGCCGAGGAGGACGTAGGGGAGGAGTGGGATGCGAGGCGTCGTCGTGCTCCGAGCGGTGGCTGGAGCGGGACACATCATATCGCCCATGTAGTCAACGGCTGAGTGTTTTTTCTACCGTCGGTTGGTCTCAAAATGTTTAGTTCCCGTAAAAACAATACCATTTGTTTTCCTTAATTAACGTGTATTATCATGTTCCGCTGGGTACCAACAACAATAATGCACTTGTAGTTTCTATAAAAAACAATAATGCACTTGTTTTGAATCAAGTCTGCTGATACACGACGAGAGTGGATTTTTGGAGCCGAGTGCATTGGACGACCTTATTTAAATAGTTTAACAATCAAAATTTAAAGTTTCAATTTCTTTGGAAAGAATTATACATGATCATATGAATGTATACTACACATATGTAAAGTTTGATGATGAAATAAGGCCAACTCCACCGCGCGACTCCATCTTGTCCGGCCCCGTCCGTTTGGGGTAAAAGGAACAAACCATACAGCCCAGCGAACCGGAGCAAACGGACTTTTGTCCGTTTTCTATCCGCTTTCGACCCATCCCCGACCTAAGTTTGCGTCGATTTTTGGATGAAACGGACAGCACGTGGACGGGCGGGACGCGCGCTTGTCCTCCCCTGGCCCGCTTGTCGGTGCCACAAAGCAACCCCCTCCCCCCGGCGCATATGTCGCCCTACTTTCCCCCACCAAGGCACGACGCCCAGACCCGTTTCTCGGGGTCGCCGGACATTGTCGTGATCGTGTCGTCCACCCCGCGTCCCTCGGCCGTCGTCGACCTCAACATCACGCCTAGGTCCAGCAGCGGCGGCCGGTCGGCCGTCGAGATGCAAAGGAAGCAAGCACGGCCACCGTTTACGGGCACCATGCCGCCCCCCGCGTCTTGTTTGACGGAATGCCAACCCCAACGCCACCGGTCGACAACCTCTTCTACAACTAGTTCATGGAGGATGTGATCTTCGAGGGTGGGCATGGCCATGACTACGATCCCGAAGAGACCCAAAGTCAGGATGGCCGCGCCCCGTACGTTGCCGATGAATAGGCCAATGACCCTGCTGACTACGATCATGGTGACTCGTGGCATGAAGACGATGACATCTATTGCGAAGGTGATGGTGATGAAGAAGAAGGCAATGACATTGATATTGGTGGCGAGCCATTGTTCATCGACGAGCTCACCCAAAGAGCGGAAGCACAAAAGAGGAGGAAGAGCATTCGCAAGGGTTCACATACACAAGATGAGGATAAGTTGATTTGCCAATGTTGGATGGAGATTAGCCAAGATCCGAAGACCAGCGCGCATCAAAAGGGCCTTGTTTTTTGGACGAGAGTCCACAAAACATTCCATGAAAGGAAGATGTTTGAGCCCTACCAAATTACAAGCAACCGTGGCATCACCTCGATTCAAAAGAGGTGGTTGTTCATCCAACAAGAGTGTAACAAGTATTGCGCCGCATTTGAGAGTGTTGAAGCACGGCCCGTGAGTGGTCTCAGCATTGGGGACATGGTATGCTATCCTCATCCTAGTCCTTTCCTTGCTACGGCCATGAGACTTCGGCCTTGTATATGTTTGCATGTTCAATTGTTGTTGATCATGTGGTGCAGGCATTTCAATATTTGGAAACATTCAAGGCCCGTCACAATGACAAGCCATTCACTCTTACGCATTGTTGGACGATCATCAACAATTCCCCCAAGTTCATGTTGGGGAACGCATTATTTCAAAAAAATTCCTACGATCACGCAAGATCTATCTAGGAGATGCATAGCAACGAGAGGGGAGAGTGTGTCCACGTACCCTCGTAGACCGAAAGCGGAAGCGTTAAGTAACGTGGTTGATGTAGTCGAACGTCTTCGCAATCCAACCGATCAAGTACCGAACGCACGACACCTCCGCGATCTGCACACGTTTAGCTCGGTGACGTCCCTCGTACTCTTGATCCAACTGAGGCCGAGGGAGAGTTTCGTCAGCACGACGGCGTGATGACAGTGATGATGAAGTTACCGGCGCAGGGCTTCGCCTCAGCACTTCAACGATATGACCGAGGTGGAAATCTGTGAAGGGGGGCACCGCACATGGCTAAGACAACTGTCAACTTGTGTGTCTATGGGGTGCCCCCTCCCCATATATAAAGGAGTGGAGGAGGGGAGGTCCGGCCCTCTCTATGGCGTGCCCCAAGGGGGATTCCTACTCCTAGTAGGAGTAGGTTTCCCCCCTTCCCTAGTTGGAGTAGGAGAAGAAGGAAAAAGGAGAAGGAGAGAAGGAAAGGGGGGCGGCCCCCTTTCCAATTCGGATTGGGCTTGGGGGGCGCGCCCCCCACTTGGCCGCCTCCTTCTCTCTCCCACCATGGCCCATTAAGGCCCATTGACTCCCCAGGGGGTTCCGGTAACACCCCGGTACTCTGGTAATTGCCCGAACTTATCCGAAATCATTCCGGTGTCCAAACATAGCCTTCCAATATATCAATCTTTACATCTCGACCATTTCGAGACTCCTCGTCATGTCCGTGATCACATCCGAGACTCCGAACTACCTTCGGTACATCAAAACAAATAAACTCATAATACCGATTGTCATCGAACGTTAAGCGTGCGGACCCTACGAGTTCAAGAACTATGTAGACATGACCGAGACTCACTTCCGGTCAATAACCAATAGCGGAACCTGGATGCTCATATTGGTTCCTACATATTCTACAAAGATCTTTATCGGTCAAACCGCATAACAACATACGTTGTTCCCTTTGTCAATGGTATGTTACTTGCCCGAGATTCGATCGTCGGTATCTCAATACCTAGTTCAATCTCGTTACTGGCAAGTCTCTTTACTCGTTCTGTAATGCAACATCCCGCAACTAACTCATTAGTCACATTGCTTGCCAGGCTTATAGTGATGTGCATTACCGAGAGGGCCTAGAGATACCTCCCCGATAGACGGAGTGACAAATCCTAATCTCGATCTATGCCAACTCAACAAACACTATTGGAGACACCTGTAGAGCATCTTTATAGTCACCCAGTTAAGTTGTGATGTTTGATAGCACACAAAGTGTTCCTCCGGTATTCGGGAGTTGCATAATCTCATAGTCATAGGAACATGTGTAAGTCATGAAGAAAGCAATAGGAATAAACTAAACGATCATAGTGCTAAGCTAACGGATGGGTCAAGTCAATCACATCATTCTCTAATGATGTGAATCCATTCATCACATGACAACTCATGTCTATGGTTAGGAAACTTAACCATCTTTTGTTTAACGAGCTAGTCAAGTAGAGGCATACTAATGACACTCTGTTTGTCTATGTATTCACACATGTACAAAGTTTTCGGTTAATACAATTCTAGCATGAATAATAAACATTTATCATGATATAAGGAAATATAAATAACAACTTTATTATTGACTCTAGGGCATATTTCCTTTAGTCTCCCACTTGCACCAGAGTCAATAATCTAGATTACATAGTAATGATTCTAACACCCTTGGAGTCTTGGTGCTGATCATGTTTTGCTCGTGAGAGAGGCTTAGTCAACGGGTCTGCAACATTCAGATTCGTATGTATCTTGCAAATCTCTATGTCTCCCTCCTTGACTTGATCACGGATGGAATTGAAGCGTCTCTTGATGTGCTTGGTTCTCTTATGAAATCTGGATTCCTTTGCCAAGGCAATTGCACCAGTATTGTCACAAAAGATTTTCATTGGACCCGATGCACTAGGTATGACACCTAGATCGGATATGAACTCCTTCATCCAGACTCCTTCATTTGCTGCTTCCGAAGCAGCTATGTACTCTGCTTCGCATGTAGATCCCGCCACGATGCTCTGCTTGAAACTGCACCGACTAACAGCTCCACCATTCAATAAAAATACGTATCCGGTTTGTGACTTAGAGTCATCCGGATCAGTGTCAAAGCTTGCATCGACGTAACCGTTTACAACGAGCTCTTTGTCACCTCCATAAACGAGAAGCATATCCTTAGTCCTTTTCAGGTATTTCAGGATGTTCTTGACCATTGTCTAGTGATCCACTCCTGGATTACTTTGGTACCTCCCTGCTAAACTAATAGCAAGGCACACATCAGGTCTGGTACACAACATTGCATACATGATAGAACCTATGGCTGAAGCATAGGGAATGATTTTCATTTTCTCTCTATCTTCTGCAGTGGTTGGGCATTGAGTCTGAATCAACTTCACACCTTGTAACACAGGCAAGAACCCTTTCTTTGCTTGATCCATTTTGAACTTCTTCAAAACTTTATCAAGGTATGTGCTTTGTGAAAGTCCAATTAAGCGTCTTGATCTATCTCTATAGATCTGGATGCCCAATATATAAGCAGCTTCACCAAGGTCTTTCATTGAAAAAATTCTTATTCAAGTATCCTTTTATGCTATTCAGAAATTCAGTATCATTTCCGATTAACAACACTCATCGGACCGCATACATCAGTATGTATTATTTCCAATAAGTTTGTTGCTCATTCCATTGTTCTGGAGAACGGAGTCTTAGTCATCTTGCCCATGAGGCATGGCTCGCAAGCATCAAGTGATTCTAAAAGTCCATCAGCATGGAGTTTCTTCATGCGCTTTACACCAATATGACCCAAACGGCAGTGCCACAAATAAGTTGCACTATCATTATTAAACTTATATCTTTTGGCTTCAATACTATGAATATGTGTATCACTACTATCAAGATTTAGTAAAAATAGACCACTCATCAAGGTTGCATGACCATAAAAGATATTACTCATATAAATAGAACAACCATTATTCTCTTATTTAAATGAATAACCATCTCGCATCAAACAAGATCCAGATATAATATTCATGCTTAACTCTGGCACCAAATAACAATTATTAAGGTCTAAAACTAATCCCGAAGGTAGATGTAGAGGTAGCGTGCTGACAGTGATCACATCGACTTTGGAACAATTTCCCACGTGCATCGTCACCTCATCCTTAGCCAATCTTCGCTTAATCTGTAGCCCCTGTTTCGAGTTGCAAATATTAGCAACAGAACCAGTATCAAATACCCAGGTGCTACTGCGAGCATTAGTAAGGTACACATCAACAACATGCATATCAAATATACCTTTCACTTTGCCATCCTTCTTATCCGCCAAATACTTGGGTCAGTTCCGCTTCCAGTGATCAGTCCCTTTACAGTAGAAGCACTCAGTCTCAGGCTTAGGTCCAGACTTGGGCTTCTTCACTTGAGCAGCAACTTGCTTGCTATTCTTCTTGAAGTTCCCCTTCTTCCCTTTGCCCTTCTTCTTGAAACTGGTGGTCTTGTTGACAATCAACACTTGATGCTCCTTATTGATTTCTACCTTCGCAGCCTTTAGCATTGCGAATAGCTCGGGAATTGTATTATCCATCCCTTGCATATTATAGTTCATCACGAAGCTCTTGTAGCTTGGTGGCAGTAATTGAAGAACTCTGTCAATGACACTATCATCAGGAAGATTAACTCCCAGCTGAGTCAAGTGGTTGTGGTACCCAGACATTCTGAGTATATGTTCACTGATAGAACTATTCTCCTCCATTTTGCAGCTGTAGAACTTATTGGAGACTTCATATCTCTCAATCCGGGCATTTGCTTGAAATATCAACTTCAACTCCTGGAACATCTCATATGCTCTGTGATGTTCAAAAAGTCATTGAAGTCCCAGTTCTAAGCCGTAAAGTATGGCACACTGAACTATCGAGTAGTCATCAGCTTTGCTTTGCCAGACGTTCTTAACGTCATCAGCAGCATCTGCAGCAGGCTTGTCACCCAGCGGTGCTTCCAGAATGTAATTATTTTGTTTAGCAATGAGGATAATCCTCAAGTTATGGACCCAATCCGTGTAATTGCTACTGAGGGAGTCCTGGATTAGGGGGTCTCCGGACAGCCGGACTATATTCTTTGGCCGGACTGTTGGACTATGAAGATATGAGATTGAAGACTTCGTCCCGTGTCCGGATGGGACTCTACTTGGCGTGGATGGCAAGCTAGGCAATACAGATATGTATATCTCCTCCTTTGTAACCGACCTTGTGTAACCCTAGCCCTCTCCGGTGTCTATATAAACCGGAGGGTTCTAGTCCATAGGACAACAGACAATCATACCATAGGTTAGCTTCTAGGGTTTAGCCTCTTCGATCTCGTGGTAGATCAACTCTTGTAATACTCATATCATCAAGAACAATCAAGCAGGACGTAGGGTATTACCTCCATCAAGAGGGCCCGAACCTGGGTAAACATCATGTCCCCTGCCTCCTGTTACCATCCGCCTTAGACGCACAGTTCGGGACCCCCTACCCGAGATCCGCCGATTTTGACACCGACATTGGTGCTTTCATTGAGAGTTCCACTGTGTCGTCACCATAAGGCTTGATGGCTCCTTCGATCATCGCTAGCGATGCGGTCCAGAGTGAGGCTTTCCTCCCCGGACAGATCTTCGTATTTGGCCGCTTCACATTGCGGGCCAATTCGCTTGGCCATCTGGAGCAGATAGAGAGCTACGCCCCTGGCCATTAGGTCAGATTTGGAAACTTGAACTACACAGCCGACATCCGCAGAGACTTGATCTTCGACGGGTTCGATCCCATGTCGGACGCGCCGCACAGTCGCGACAAGCATGACGTAACTCTGTCGTCGAACAATGTTCAGGAGATCGCATCCGCAACTACTCCGGCCATCAATCCGGAGCAAGTCGCGCCATCCGAGAGCGGAGGGATGGACCCCGCAATGGAGGCCGCACTCTCAGTGGCGATAAAGCCGGATACTGACTTCACCCCTTACAAGAGCCGTGTCGCCGAGCCATTGGATTCATCTCCGGCCACGGACTCCGAGCCACTCACATCCGTGCCCGTTGAGTCTAACTGGGCGCCGATCATGGAGTTCACCTCCGCGGATATCTTTCAGCACTCACCTTACGAAGATGTGCTAAATTCATTAAGGTCTCTCTCCCTGTCAGGAGAACCTTGGCCGAACTATGTCCGGCTAGAATGGGATGCGTACGACGAAGAAATTCGCTGCCCACCCACCACCCACTTAGTAGCCACTGTCGGCGACTTAACTGACATGCTCGACTTTAACTCCGAAGACATCGACGGCATGGACGACGATGCAGGAGACGAACAGGAACCACCGCCCATAGGGCGCTGGACCGCCACTTCATCACATGACGTATACATGGTGGATACACCCATAGAGGGCAATGGCAAAGAGACAGCAGAGGATGCCCCCTCCAAGCAACCCCGGCGCCGATGTCAGCGGCGCCACTCTAAGTCCCGCCATAGCAAAAACAACGATAACAGCGCAAGAGGAAATAACAGTCCAGTCGACTCTAGAAGAAACGACGACTGCACCACCCCGGTGGCAGAGCACGATCAAGATGCAAACGGCAAACATAGTACGGACCCAATGTCCGACCACGACGATGCCAAGGATAAGCCTCATCAAACCCCGTCTGGGGAAGAAAATAGTCCGGACGAAGATGCACACATCATCCCGGAAACGCAATTGGAGCAAGAAAACCTCCACAGAAGGCTTATTGCCACAGCGAGGAGCCTGAAGAAACAGAAGCAAAAGCTCAAGGTCGCACAAGATATGCTCAATAGCAAGTGGAACAAAGTAACAAAGTATGGTGGAAGTTACCATAAAAATAGCTATCCAAAGCGCAGGCGATTACCGAAATTTGATGATGATGCCTTAGAGCCCATACAGCCGAAAAGTGATATGGCCAACCGGCCGGATCCACCACCTTGTGAACGCGATAGAGCGGCTAACAAAGTCGCGCATAAGTCAAAACACGATCTATGTGAGAACTTGCGTTAAAAATCCGGCGCGACCAGATCTATCTATGGATCTAGGAAGCGCGCTACGGTACAAAACCAACACCGAATACTACAACTGTCTGAACACCATGGCGCATCCCAATACCCCTTATGTTTCACTGATGAGGTGCTGGATCACGAATTCCCAGAGGGATTCAAACCGGTGAACATAGAGGCGTACGACGGAACCACAGACCCTGGAGTCTGGATAGAGGACTTCATCCTCCATATTCATATGGCTCGTGGAGATGATCTCCATGCCATTAAATACTCGCCCCTCAAGCTTAAAGGGCTAGCTCGGCACTAGCTGAAAAGCCTCCCTGAAAACTCAATTGGAAGTTGGGAGGAGCTCGAGGACGCTTTTCGGGCCAATTTTCAAGGGACTTATGTCCGACCTCCGGATGCAGACGATTTAAGTCATATAATCCAACAGTCCGGAGAGTCTGCCCAAAAGCTTTGGAACAGGTTCCTCACCAAGAAGAACCAAATCATCGACTGTCCGGACGCCAAAGCCTTAGAAACTTTTAAACACAGTGTCCGAGACGAATGGCTCGCCAGACACCTCGGTCAAGAAAAACCGAAAATAATGGCAGCCCTAACAAGCCTCATGACCCGCTTTTGTGCGGGTGAGGACAGTTGGTTGGCCCGTAGCAGCACCAGCGACCCAAGCACATCCGAAGTTGGGGATGGCAATGGTAAACCACAACGCAACAAAAACAAGCGTCGAATTAAAGAAGGTAGCCCAGATAACATGGCGGTAAACGTCGGATTCAGGGGCTCCCGACCAGGTCAGCGGAAAAATCCTTTCAAAGGCAACAGAGAAGGACAACCTAGCCTAAAAAAATTCTTGACGAACTCTGTCAGATTCGTGGCACCCCAGACAAACCTGCAAATCATACCCACCGAGAATGTTGGGTCTTCAAGCAGGCCGGTAAGCTAAACGCCGAACACAAAGGGGAAGAGACACCAAGCGAAGACGAGGATGACCCTTGCCAGCAAAGCGCCGGAGGACAAAAAAAGTTCCCAGCAGAGGTTAAAACAGCAAACGTGATCCATGTGACAAAGAGGAGAAGCAAGCATGCACTCCGAGGCACACGCGCCATAGAGCCCGTCACCCTAGGTTCAACCCCTGGTTGGCCTGCCCGATCACTTTTGATCGTAGGGATCACGAGACAAATATCCGTCATGAAGGACTGACGGCCTTGGTGTTAGACCCAATAATAAATGGGTACCATTTCACACGGGTCCTCATGGACGGCGGCAGTGATCTAAATCTGATATATCAGGACACAGTCCGCAAAATGGGCATAGACCCGACACAAATAAGCCACAGTAATACTACCTTCAAGGGAGTAATACCAGGCCAAGAGGCCCGCTGTACGGGCTCTCTACTACTAGAGGTGGTATTCGGTTCTCCCGATAACTTCCGAAGCGAAAGGTTAACTTTTCACATTGCCCCATTCCGAAGTGGCTATCAAGCACTACTCGGAAGAACGACTTTCGCTCGTTTTAACGCAATACCGCATTATGCTTTTCTCAAGATTAAGATGCCCAGTCCACGTGGCATCATCTTAGTTAGCAGAAATACCAAACGTTTCCCACGTACAGAAGAGGATGTGGCGGCTCTAGCAGCCGCAAACTAGACGACCTCACCAACCAGAAAAATGGCAGGTCGTCAAGACCACGGACACGGTCAAACGAATCCGGCGTTCCATCATATATACATGAGATTGGTTTGATGATCGAACCCTCATAAATGATACCAGGGGCTTCCCGCGTGTAACCAAGGCCAGCCCGGCTCAACTTGGCTTCTCTTGAATTTTGATAGTTCATTGATAATAACCAACTCTTCTTTTTGGCACGTCAACTTTCACCTAAGTTCTTTCCTATTGCAGATGACAATCATGCTACACCCGTCCAGGACACGGCACAATGGAGACACAGGCGCAGACGTGCAGCAGGGACCCGCCCAAAGGTTTCTTTTTAGATTAAGACCCTACGTAAACCTTTTTTACTGTCTCTTGTTGCTCACATCCTCCGGATACTCCACACAACCGAGAAGGATGCTGGCGTTATTGGCATGTGGCCACGCCAGGATTTTGCACGTACCTGGACACATGGGGTTTCTTATTAAGGGCATTGTTTAGCCCGGTATATGTTATAAAGACCGAACACCTTAGGGAGTGTTCGGCGTCGCGAGTTTGGCCTATATGCATCAGCTCCGAATCATGTATTTGGTCAAATGTTGGGTTTGCTCGGCTCCCACGTTTTGGTACCTTACGTTCCGTTATATCGGCTAAGGTAGCACTGGGAGAACTACTGCGATTGTGCCCTGGTTCATCTGGATGAGCACCTCAGTAGAGAAAGCCGAAAACTGACTGTCATGATATAGCGAGAGACTGGTCAACCACTCGATGACTCATCGGATTCCTCCGCATTAACGAAGGGCCGTTTCCCGATCATGTACGTACGCACCCTGTATTCGGAAGAGCCCAGAAGTACCAGTGGCTATATAGTAGCCCCACTATCAAACTCCTATGACTAAGTGAAAGTGTTAAAGCAATATAGTCTGATTGCCTCCTTCGCTGCGCTATCACCTCCTTAACGGACCAAGACGTTGGATAAAGTGTGGATATGCATCTTTTGCGAACACCCCCGCATTATATGCGTGGGGGCGGAAGCCGACGACTGCAAACTTTCAGGTTATACACATATATACATAAACGGCCGCACAAGAGGCATCATAGTACTTTCGGGCAAAAGTATAAATACAGCCTTGATAATTCAATAAAACATTGTTTTACAATGGGAATACATGTCACTAGAACATAATATTCTTCGAGCACCGAGCCTGTACCGAACGAGCGCCTTCAAGAACTTCTTCAAAGTAGTGCTCGGCAGCCACTCGGCCTACGGTCGAACCCTGTGTCGCAACAGTGGTGGCCTCCATCTCCTCCTAGTATGTCTTGACACGGGCAAGGGCCATCCGCGCACCTTCTATGCACGCCGATCTCTTTACAGCTTCGATGCGTGGCACAACACCAAGGAATTGTTGCACTAAGCTAAAGTAGCTATTCGGCCTTGGCCCTCCCGGCCACAGGTGATCCACAACGGACCTCGTGGCAAGTCCGGACAACCTATGGAGCTCGGCCCACTCGGCCAATCGCTCATTCAACAGCAGCAGACGGACTGGAGCATGAAACTGTGACTAGAACAACTTTTCCACTTCGGGACCTTTCTGATCCTTGAAGTACTCGGCCGCATCAGCAGCACTTGTAGCCAAATCCATGTACGCATCCGCAGAACTCCATAGCCGGTCCAGAGGAGCATACTTTAGATCTCCGAACTTAGTTCGCAACAAGAAGGGCTTCCCAGACATGATATCTGCAACTTGATTCAGCTCCTCCTTCGTCGCTCTAATTTTGGAGCGGGCTTCCTTGGTAGCCACCAGGGCCTTATCCAGGTCCATCGCCTTCGCCCGATTTTCTTCTTCAAGAAGTTGGTAACGGTCAGCAGCATCTTTTAACTCTACAGCCATCTTGGCTATTTTTTCCTTGCTCTCGCAATGCGCGGCCTGTTCGGCCCTTAACTCTTCGGTCGCCTTTAGAGTGGCCGCCTTGCTACTCCTTGCTTGCTTCTTGGCTCGGGCAAGCTCCGCCCGAAGGGTCTCTATGGTGGCAGCTCCATCTGCAGTCACAACATATTAAAGATACTGGCATCATGCTACTCTTATTATGTGACGATCACCAGAAAAATCACTCACCCTGTGCCTCGTCAAGCTGTTGGTTGACAAGCACGATGTCGGCATCTGCCGCATCAAGTTGCCGCTTTAGCTCGGCAAACCCATCAGTCTGGCTAGCCACTGGAGCTTCAGCCACCTGCACATAAAGGCGGTCTGGTTATTACCTGGGACAATGATCCTCTGTTTGCCGCCGTTTTCGACGACAACCAGAGTCTCAGGGGCTACTAGCTGCATAGGGCATACCTAACGTATGCGGTACTGTTAAAACATACATTATTTCACGTACCTCGAAGCCTTTCAGCAAACTCATAAAGGCTTCATGCAAACCGCTTTTAGTGGATGAAATCCTTTCAATTACCGTACCCATTAGCGTACGATGCGCTTCCGAGACGGCCGCTTGCCCCAGAAGATCCTTCAGCACGTCCGACTGCACACTGTACAGACCCTTGCTGTCGCTCTCCTTAGGAGCTGGATACTGGGGATTCCGGGTAGCCAAGGGGTTATCCTCTGGCCCTAGTGGATCCGGAGATACCCTTCGCGACGGCACTTCAAGGTCGCCCGCTTCTTGAGGCGGGGTGTCCGGGGGAGGCATTTCGCTCTCCATCATCTCCGGAAGAAGATCCCCCGAAGATGAACTCTGTCGAGAAGGGCTACGATCCGGACTACAATTTATAAGCATCGGTTATTGTCTTCGGAAGTAAGGTAGGATGTTTTCACTATTAAGTACTTTACGATTACTTACAGCTCGGTAGAGGGATGATCCCCGCGCGGACATTGTGCGGCAAGAATACCCTCCGAGGCAGGACCCTCTGATGAAGATTTCTTCTCCCGTTTGGAAACCTTAGTTTCCGGATCTTCAGAGGTAGTCCTCTTCCTTCCCCGGGGAGAGAGAATGTCAGATTCTTCCCTTTGATTGTCCTCCCTCGCGGAGGTGCTCATTCCCCCGACTGGAATAAGTAGCGAGTGAGGCCCGCTTTCGCCCTCTTTATTCCCCCCATCATCTTCCTTTGAGGACACTGGATAAGGCGCCGGCTCGAGCATCTTGTCCAGTACCGGATTGTCCAAGCCCTCAGGAAGGGGGGCCGAACACCTGATCATCATCGCCTTTGTTATCCAGTCCTGGTCAAAAGGCGGCTCTTTAGAATGATGCCATGATAAATAAAAGGACAACAGGTTCGGCATGGGATTACTTACTTGGGCAGCAGGGCGGTTGCAGCTCAGGCCCACGTCCTCGGTGGTGTCCGGACACTCTATTTGGGGTCCAAAGAACGATTTGTACATCTCTTCGTGCGTCATGCCGAGGAAATGCTGAATAGCACGCGGTCCTTCCGGGTTGAATTCCCACATGCGAAGGGGACGGCGTTTGCAAGGCTGGACTCGACGAACTAGCATAACTTGCATTACTATAACCAGATTGAAATCTCTCTCAAAGAGATCTCGGATACGGCTTTGTTGTATTGGCACGTCCTTGGCTGGACCCCAGCTCAGCCCCCTGCTGATCCATGACATCAGTTGCGGTGGGGGGCCCGAGCGAAAGGTGGGGGCAGCTACCCACTTGGCACTTTGGGGAGCTGTGACGTAAAACCACTCCCGCTGCCACAATCCGGACACCTCTGGGAAGGGACCCTCCAGCCATGGAGTGTCAGCGATTTTGCTTATTAAAGCACCTCCGCATGCTGCGTGCTGCCCCTCGATCATCTTCGGCTTCACATCGAAGGTCTTGAGCCACAGGCCGAAGTGAGGGGTAATGCGGAGGAAGGGCTCACATACGACAATAAATGACGAGATGTGAAGAAGGGAATCCGGGGCCAGATCGTGAAAATCCATCCCGTAATAGAACATAAGACCCCTAACAAAGGGATCCAGAGCGAGGCCTAGTCCTCGGAGGAAGTGGGAGATGAACACAACGCTCTCGTTGGGTTCGGGAGTAGGGACGACCTGCCCTCGGACGGGCAACCTATGCGAAATTTCGGCGGTCAGATACCTGGCCTCTCTCAACTTCTTGATGTCCTCCTCTGTGACGGAGGAAGGCATCCACCGACTTTGAAGGTTGGATCCGGACATAGTTGAAGGCCCGAAGCACCTGACCTGAGCTTTGGGTGTTAGAACTCGAGGCGGGGGAATGATTCGATTGAGCGCGAGAGGGAAAAAAGAAAAATCCTTGTCCCCTTTATAAAGAGGGTGAATATCAGGCGTCCTCCTCGTGGCCGTTTGAGACTTACCTAAGATCTAGGAGGCATACCAATAGGCACGGTTGGGTTACCCACGTTTGTATTGATGAGAATCCCGTGATAAGGGGAACACGATCTCTGCTTTGACAAGACGTGTCAAGGAAACCTCCTTGCGTTATGTGCGGAGCTGGTTAAGAAAAATGGTTCGAA